>NC_060281.1:37229755-37249326 GCF_021613505.1 Equus quagga
CCCCCCGGTACATAGTTGTATATTCTTCGTTCTGGGCCCCTCTAGTTGTGGCATGTGGGATGCTGCCTCAGCGTGGTTTGATGAGCAGTGCCATGTCCACGCCCAGGATTCGAACCAATGAAACACTGGGTCGCCTGCAGTGGAGCGCGCGAACTTAACCACTCGGCCACGGGGCCAGCCCCCTCTATATTACTTTTTTATTAAAATATTGTATATTAATATGTTATTACACATATACACACACACATGCACTAAGCATGTACTCCACATACAATCTCTTGCAGATCAATCTCTTAACTCTTTCCTGAAGATGAATAGTAGAAGAAAATATGCTTCCTTTAGTTCATACCACTTAGAAGGTACAGGTTTATAAGTGGTGTAATTCTAATGTTTTCCAAAGTAAGTACAAATATACACAAGTGAATATCATACCACAGTTTATTCCTGGAAATCACATTGTAAAGAAAAACAGCTAACCTGTAGATGGTAGGAGTATCTGCTGTGACAGAATCTTGCCTGACTCACGAGTTCCATGGAGCAGATTATACCCCTTTTGCTGTCGTAATACGTAAACATAGGTTAGAAAATTTGGAAGTGCCATTCTTTCAGGCCCTGGATTACAACTTGAATCACAGAGAGTGAGCTGTGTTTGTCGATAGAATAATGCTGGAACACACTCATTTAGGATGTGTAGAGAGATTTTATATTAACCAGTAGTAAAACTCTGGCCTTAGGAGAGGAAGAATAAATGAGATGAAAGAAATAAATAATATGTCTTGTTTTAATTTTTTTCAAACTTTATTGATATATAATTGGCATATGACGTTAAGTTTAAGGTGTACAGTGTGATTTGATATGTGTATATATTGAGACATGATTACTGCCATAGTGTTAGCTAACACCTCCATCACGTCGCATAATTACCATTTTGTTTTTGTGGTGACGACATTTAAGATCTACTCTTTTAGCAACTTTCAAGTGCATAATACAATAGCGTTAAATATAGTCACAGTACCGCACATTAGATCCCCAGAGCTTATTCGTCTTATAACTGGAAGTTTGTATCCTTTGACCATTATCTCATTTCTCCCACCCCCAACCCCTGAGAACCACCATCCACTCTCAGTTTCTATGAGTTCAGTCTTTCTGGATTTCACATATATATAATATTGTACAGTATTTGTCTTTCACTGTCTGACATTTCACTAACAATAATGCCTCAAGGTCCATCCATGTGTTACAATGGCAAGATTTCCTTCTTTCTCATGACTGAATACTATTCCATTGTAAAGATACATATATACCACATCCTCTTTATCCATTTATCTGTTGATGGATGCTTATAATGTTTCCATATCTTGGCTATTGTGAATAATGCTGCAATAAGCCTGGGAGTACACATGTGCTCCTCAGTATCCTGCTGTCATTTCCTTTGGATATATATGCAGAAGTGGAGTTGCTGGACAATATGGTAGTTCCATGTTTAAGTTTTTGAGGAACTCCATATGTTTTCCATAGTGGCTGTACCAATTTACATTCCTACCAACTGCGCACAAGGGTTCCCTTATCTCCACATCCTCACCAACGCTCATTGTCTCTTGTATTCCTGATGATAGCTATTTTTCACCCTGGAGTATAATGTTAGCTGTGGGTTTGTCATATATGGCCTTTGTTATGTTAAACTAGTTTCTTCTATACCCAATTTGATGAGGTTTTTAATCCTGCAAGAATGTTGTATTTTGTCAAATAATTGTTTTTGAGTCTATTGAGATGATCATTTGATTTTTATCTTTATTCTATTAATATGAAGTATCACATTTATTGATTTGCATATGTTGAGACATTCTGGATCCCAGGGGTAAAGCCCACTTGGTCATGGCGTATAATCCTTTTACTGTGTTTTTGCATTTGGGTTGCTAATATTTTGTTGATAAGTTTTGCGTCTATATTCATTAGGGATATTGTCTATAGTTTCCTTTTTTGTGTAGTGTTCTTATCTCGATTTGGAAGTAGGGAAATGCAGGCCTCATAAAATGAATTTGGAAGTATTCTTCCTCTTCAAATTTTTGGAAGAGTTTGAGAAGGACTGGCATTAATTCTTCTTTAAGTGTTTTTAGAAGTCATCAGTGAAGCCATCTGGTCCTGGGCTTTTGTCTGTTGGGAGGATATGATGACTGATTCAATCTCCTTACTCTTATTAGTCTATTCAGGCTTCTCTTTCTTCCTGATTCAGTCTTAGTAGATTGTATGCTTCTAGGAATTTATCCATTTCTTCTAGGTTATACAATTTGTTGACCTATAATTTTTCATAGTAGTCACTTATGATCCTATGTATTTCTGAAGTATCATTTGTAATGTCTCCTCTTTCATTTCTGATTTTATTCATTTGAGTCCTCTGTCTTTTTTTCTTAGTGAGTCTAGCTAAAAATTAGCCAGTTTTACCTTTTTGAAAAACCAGCTCTGAGTTTCTCTGATTTTTTCTATAGTTTTTCTGCTATTTATTTCCTTTATTTTCACTCTGATCTTCATTTTTCCTTCTTTCTGCCAACTTTGGGCTTAGTTTGTTTCTTTTCTAGTTCCTTGATAAGTAAAGTTAGATTGTTTATTTGAAATATTTCTATTCTCTTAATTTATGCTTTTTTCACTAGAAACTTCCCTCTCAGAACTGCTTTTCCAGAATCCCACAGGTTTTGGTATGTTTCCACTTTCATTTATTTCAAGATATCTTTGATTTCTCTTTTGATTGTCTTTGACTCATTGGTTATTTGGGGGTGTTTAATTTACACATATTTGCAGAGTTTGCTAGCTTTTCTTTTGTTGCTGATTTCTAGTTTCATATCATTGTGGTCAGAAAAAATACTCGGTATGATTTTAATCTTTTAAAATGTATTAAGACTTGTTTTGTGCCCTATTATATGGTCTATCCGGGAGAATGTTTCGTGTGCACTTGAGAGTAATGTGTGTTCTGCTTCTTTGGGTGGAATGTTCTATCAATATTTGTTAGGTCCTTTTGGTCTAATGTATGGTTGAAGACCATTGTCTCTTTGTTGATTTTTCTGTCTAGATGATTTATCCATGGCTGAAAGTGGGATATTGAAGTCCTCTACTGTTACTGTACTGTCTATTTTTCCTTTCACATCTGTTAGTATTTACTTAGTATATTTATGTGCTCCAATGTTGGGTATAGACATACTTATAACTGTTATATATTTTTGATGAATTGACCTCTTTACCATTATACAATGACTTTGTCTCTTGTTACCATTTTTTGGTGGAAAGTCTATTTTGTCTGATTTATCTATATCTATCCCTACTTTCTTTTGGTTTCCACTTCCACGGAATATTTTTTTCCATCCCTTCACTTTCAGTCTATGTGTGTCTTTACATCTGAAGTGAGTCTCTTCTAGGCTGCATATAGTTGGATTATTTTTTAAAAGCTATCTTGTCATTCCGTGCCTTTTGAATGATGAATTCAATGTGTTTACATTTAGAGATATTGTTGAAATAAGAGGACTTACTAATGCCTCCTTAATAATTGTTTTCTATTTTCACTGTTTCTCCCTAACATTGTAAGTTGGTGATTTTGTGTGGTGGTATGCTCTGTTTCTTCTGTTGTTATCTTTAGTGTATCTGCTCTAGATTTTGGCTTTGTGGTTACCATGAAGCTTACATAAGATATCCCATAGATCAGACAGTCCGTACTTAATACAAGTATTTAGTATCATATTATTCTGTTAATTTCTGGTTTATTTAAACTTTTTAAAAGTAAATGATATTGAAATACAACATACATACAAAAAAGTGCAAGTACCTTAAGTGAAAAGCATGATGAACTCTTGCAAATTGTATACCTTATATAACTAGCAGCAAGGTCAAGAATCAGAACATGACTGGAACCTCAGGAGCACCCCGGGTCATTTTTCCTTTCAATCACTACTCCCCAGAGGAACCACTCTTCTGACTTCCAATAATCACAGATTTACTGGACCTCATCTTTTTTTTTGCTGCAAGTTTCAATTTTTTCTTTTTTTCTTTCTTTTTTTTATTAAGATTATGATAGTTAACAACCTTGTGAAATTACAGCTGTACATCATTATTAGTCATGTTGTAGGTGCACCACTTCACCCCTAGTGCCCTTCCCCCACCCCCCCTTTCTCCTGTTAACCACTGATCAGTTCTCTTTGTCTATAACTACCACCTTTTGAATTTTTTTCTTCTTCTTCTTTTCTTTTTTTTAATTAAGATTATGATAGTTAACAACCTTGAGAAATTACAGTTGTACATCATTATTAGTCATGTTGTAGATACACCACTTCACTCCTAGTGCCCTCCCCCCACCCCCCACTGTACCTCATTTTGAAGTTTATAGAAATGTAATCATACAGTATGAATTGTATCTGGCTCATTTCAATCAACATTGTGTTTGTGAGAATCCTTCATGTTGTGGTACCTACTTATAATTTGTTTATGCTTATTGTTGTATAGTATTCTAGTTCATGATATACTGCAGTTTGTTTTTAGCTTATCTTATTTAACTTATATTTTCCCCACTAGAAGGTTTATCTCCATGGGGACAAGGGTCTCTGTTTCGATCACTGATATATCCTATGTACCTAGAATAGCACTTTGTACATAGTAGGTGTGTTATAAGAATTTCTTGAATTAAGTTAAAACTAGTTTCTAGTCACTGAGAAGTTTGGTGCACAAGCGCTTTGGCCTGCAAGCCCTGCATTAGCTCTTTCTCAATCTACGGTTGTCCTCACTAGTCTCCTTAGCGCCCCTTTGACGTCCTTGTTCCTGAGAGAGTAAATCAGGGGATTCAGCAGGGGAGTCACCAGAGTATAGAAGAGGGCAATGCTTTTGTTCACATCCTGTGAATAACTGGAGGGAGGCTGGAGGTACATGGAGATGAGTGTGCCAAAGAAAATGATCACTACCATTAGGTGAGAGCCACAGGTTCCAAAAGCCTTCTGCCTCCCCTGGGCTGACTTCATCTTCAGGACTGCACTGGTGATGTGACCATAGGACATTAAGATGAGTGACAGGGGCACCACCAAGAAGAAGACACTGATGGTAAACATTTCAGTCTTGTGGATGGAGGTGTCAGTGCAGGCCAGTTTTAGCATCACTGGAACTTCACAGAAGAAATGGTCTACTCGGTTTTTACCACAGAGGGGGAGAGTCATGGTCAATGCCGTCTGTACCACAGAACTACCAAATCCTGTAAGCCAAGCAGTTACAGTAAGCTGCAAGCAAAGTTGGGGATGCATGATCACCATGTAGTGGAGTGGGCGGCACACAGCTGCATAGCGGTCATAGGCCATGACAGACAGGAGGACACATTCTGTCCCCCCGAGTCCCAAGGAAATGAAAAGTTGGGTCACACAGCCACCATAGGTGATGATCTTGTCTTTCCCCTTAAAGTTGGCCAGTGTCTGAGGGACAGTGCAAGTAGTCAAACAAAGATCCATGAAAGAGAGGTTGGAGAGGAAGAAATACAAAGGGGTATGGAGGCGAGGATCCAAAACTGACAAAAGGATAATTGTGCCATTACCTAGAGAGCTCAAAAAGTAGATGATCAAGATGACCACAAAGAGAGTAGTTTCTAGCTGAGGCCTGCCGGAGAAGCCCAGGAGAATGAATCCAGAGAAGGTGCTGTCATTAGTTTTTTCCATTTTACTCTGTCAATTGGAATTAAGAGGACTCGATACTGTTATCTTGCTTGTTCAATCCACCTCTTTTTTCCTAGAGTGGGTAAACAGAGTTCGGTTGGTAGCTTGAAGCGTTTTCACAGTCACTTCCTTGTTGGTGAGAAAGGGAGCAATAAATAGGTACTATATATGAGTATCTTCTATGTTTCAGGCACTGGTCTAAAATTTCTATGCATTTTCTCACAACTCTATGAGCTGGTGTTATCGTGATCTCTGCTGACCTGTAACTGAGGGTTACAGATGTTCAGTAATTTTCCCGGGTGACTCACCAAATAAATGGCAGAAGCAGGATTCAAAACTGACTCCCTGACATGAGTTCTCTACTGCTAGGGGACACTGTCATTTTATGATTGCATGACCTCTAAAGATAATCCAAGTTTCTCCAAAAATTAAACCTAATCTAATTGTCTTGAATTAGTTGCAAATGTGTACTCCCCTAATCCCTCTCTCTTTGTTTTCCGTGAAAAATTGAAATATTTCAGACTGGCTTTCTTATTTCTGTTTTGTGGAGAAAAAGTATATTTCCTGAAGAAGCATAAATAATAACATTTACCATTACCAATTTTATTCAAAGGGAACAATACATTTTAATACATACACCAGTGGAACATTTGAGTATGGAGCCTGAAATCATGTTTAAAGACTGGAAATAATTTAAGAATTCATTGTATCCAAACCTCATATTTTAGAGGATGGATCTTCAGTCATCATCAATGATACCACTTTCAGGAAAAACTCAGGAAACCACCAACACAATGTTTACTCTTTTCTTTTCTTTCACTTCATAATTCTCTTTTTAAATTCTTCAATGTAATAGAGTAATTAATTTCTACTTGTCACTCAGCTCTTCCTATAAATACCAACCTCATCTGAAACATTTTCCATTAAAATCATAGAGGTTATTCTTGGAAATAAACTACTCTGTCTCTCTCACACACACGAACACACATACACACCCTCCACGAGGCAAGTTTAACAATAAAAAATACCTAAACAACAGTAATATTTCGTAATATCACCACAGCCTAGAAAAGAGTCTGGCTTATGGTAGATTCACAAAAAATATCTGTTGAATAATTGAAAATATGAAAGAAGTTTAAAATCTGTAATAAGTTACATAAAGTGAATTTGGGGGTTATGGACATTTATGTGTACAGGGGCAAAACAAAAGAAATCTTGAGCAACAGTTAATAAACGGTCTTGACCATTCAAATTTTAGATTTTTTTAAATGCTGTGTTTCCCCTTGCAGGACTCTGTTAATCTTTTGTAAACGTCACTTTTCTATTAGCAAAATCCATGACCAGGCAAGAGGATATTCTGCCACCTCTCTATTATGCCTTTCCTGTTGGATTCTTGGTACCCCTAATTCTTTTATTCCTAAATCCTTTCAGTGATTGTTTTGGTAGCTGCTGTTCCTGTGTTTCCAAAGGGTGAAATTAATTTGGAATAATAAGTTCTAAAATGCAATAAAATGGGAATCAAGATACATGGATTCTAAGTACAAATCTCCCACTAATTAGCTAAAAGCTGCTCCCCCTCCCCTACTTCCTGACCTTCTCTCCTTCCAAATAAAAGAGATAATATATGTAGCTTTTAACAAATAAAAGACATAATGTTTGCAGTTCTTTACTGAATCCTGGTAGGTTTATGTTCCAATAGATCTACTGTCGTATTTTGAATATACTCTCCTCACTCCCTGCACATCCTTTAGTGACAACATGGTTCTTAATTTCTATAGTTTCCAGATTATTAGGCCTTGCTTCAAAATATTCAGAATCATAAAACTGTCATTAGTGGCCAGAATTTGCTTTATCACATGTTGGTGCTTACCCCTGCTTTTTCTCTCTATCCTTGTGCTTTAAGAGTCAGAGAAAAGGAGCGTCTCCAGTCCACCATGGTGCCAGTTGAAGGCTCTTAAAATGCTCTCAAATAGGCTGTCGTTTCTCAGAGATCACTGAAATATCTCATGACTCAGTCTGGAATATGATGTCAAAGTGATCTGAATCAAGAAAGCATATATTCTGATAAAAAAAAAACATGTAAAATTCATTGTAACTACAAAAGTCAAATTAAATTGACATGGATATTTTAATATAAATTTCATTATGTTGTATTATTTCCTAGTGTCCCATAAGACAGTACTAGAAACTAGGTGGTTTAAGACACCAGAAATTTATTGTCTCTCAGTTGTTGAGGTTAGAAGTCCCACACAAAGGTGTTTGCAGGACCTCTGAAACGTGTAGGGGAAAGACAATCCTTGCAACCTGGCTTCTGGTGGTTTAATGGCAATTTTGGGGCTTCCTGGGGTTGCAGTTGCAGCACTTCAATTACTGTCTCAGTTGTCCACAGCATTCTCCCTTGCCTGTCTGTCTTTCTCTTTTTCTTTTAAGAATACCAGTCATATTGGGTTAGGACCCATCATAACTGAGAATAACCTCATCTTAACTTGGTTACATCTTCGAAGACCCTGTTTTCAAATAAGGTCGCATTAATAGGAACCAGGGGTTAGGATTTCAACATATTTTTGGGGGCCAACACAATTCTACCAATTTCAGTAGTATAATGTAACCTTGCCTGTCAAATTCTAACAGTTCTTTATTAGAAATGCCTGCTATGCAACAGTAAGCCTAAGATGCAGGTATTAGTTCTATTTTATTCCAAGTTCATAAATAAGGTACATTGTGAGCATGATAATTGCTAAGATTTTTATTGATAATGTTGCTATTTCTCATGCTCCGATTGGTATGTAGATAGCAGAAGTCCACAGTAAGAGGAAAAACTGATTTCCCTTACTTGGTATGAATATCCAATGAAGGCTTCTCTCCTATACAAGTATACCTTTGTTACCCCTTACATCTAAAACATAAATACAGATGGTGTGCATCTAAGACCTAGCACCGAAGACTTGGTTTGAATTGGAGGAGATAATACTTACGTCCTTCTACTTCTCCACTGAAGTGATATTTAGCTAATCTGGAGTTCAGATTCCTCTTCGAGTCTAGAACTTACTCTAAGTGAAGAGCTCACCAATGCATAGATGCCAATTCTGCAGGTAGCACCACCACCTTTTTGGGTCTAAAGAATCAGGAGAAAGGAACAACCTTAGCTGGACTTAGAAACATTTGAATGGGTGTTGGGCTAAGAATATGGCATCTTCTTCCATCGAAGAATAACAAAGATTACAGATATACAGCCTATGCAGATATACAGCAACCTTCTAAAAGAAGCAAGATGGTCTTTGAAGGACTGCTATAGTTTTATGAAACTAGAAGATTGACATATTGATGGGAAAGTTAATATGTGGCAGATGAAACCACCTGACTGCTGGTCTCCCATGAATGCTGGTATGTTCAGCGATTACTAAGTCGTACGTGGTTGTGGAACTAGAGAAACATGTTAGAGGATGAAATAGATAGAACAGAATCCTTAGAATAAATACAGATCCATGTATTTAAAAAGTACTTTAAATTATGCCAATCTTGGGCAGGATAATCTGTAAGATTGGTTAATCATCAAAGGCAAGGAAAGTGCAAATTGCTATGCCATCAGGCTGTTAAAGGCATTACCAATTCTTTTTATAATTAGTGTTAGCATAACTGTGTCATCGCCAGGGTTTTCCCAGGAAGATTGTTCACTCATTTTATAAAGTGTTTCACTGCATAAGAGTGAGTATAAATTAGAGTGGACAATTGAATCTATAGCTAAACAGAAGTTTGAATCTATGAATTCCATGGAATCTGTCCATGAATAAAAGGGCTAATACTACATCTGAGGGTTATATTAATAAGTCCCCAAAGTCAAAGTATATGCTTTAGGGACTGAGACATTTGAAGATGTGTTTTTTCTAGTGGCTCTAAGAGTGTCCTGTCCCATGTAACTCATTAGCCTCAGTTCAGGTATCCAGAGTTTGGCTGCCTCTGGGGAGCAGCCAAACAGGAGGGCTCTGGAGAGGTGACATCAACAGATGGTCAATCCTATCCTACCAAGTTGACTAGGAGTGAACCTATTGTCTCTGCTTAACTTCCATCTCCCAAATTTAATAGTATTGATTGCATTTTCAGCTAGTCTTTAAATTATTCTTTTAATTGAGATATTATTGACATATAACATTACATTAGTTTCAGGTGTACTACATATGATTCAATATTTGTATATATTGTGAAGTAATCACCACGATAAGTCTAGTTAACATCCCTCACCACACATAGTCACAAACTTTTTTCTTGTGATGAGAACTTTAAGATCTACTCTCTAGCAACTTTTAAATATACAATATGGAATTATTAACTATAGTCTCCCCAATGTACATTACATCCTCATGACTAGTCTTTAAATTCTTCATCCTTGTCTTCAGAAATATTTTTTCTTACTTAAAAGGGAAAAAAGTATCCACTAAGCATACGTCTCTGAGCCTGTTTTTTCCCATATTTGTTATATCCCACCACTATTACTGATTCGATAAAAAAAATGCTTCCCAATGGTACTACTAACTCTATTACCTTCCACTTTTTGGAGACTTGGTTACTCAGTTATAATCTATCCCATCTTCAGCTTCTTGTATCCCGTTATCTATTTATCCATAGCCTAAAGGTATGTTCGTGTATCCTATCTGAAAAATAAAATTAGAATTTAGCCCCTCCGCCCACACCACACACTCTTCTAGCTCTCTCCTTCATTCACTTAGAATCTTTTTGATGGTACACAAAATAGCCACGTGTGTTCTCCTCGCATCAACACTTCGAAGTGCTCTTATTTGTATTCTTCCCCTACTACTCTTATGAAGCTACTTTCTGTGAAATCTTCAATACACAAAATCTTTCCCATCATACAAGGTAGATGAGCCGTTATCTTACTTGACGTAACTTGGTATCGATCATGTTCCTCTCCTTCAAGAAATTATGCTATTTACTGACTTCTATTTGTTTTTCTACTATTTCTTGGCTCCCTGATTCTCACTTTTCTTTCTCATTGGCATCAACTTCAATGTTTAGATTTCCCAAATTCTATCCTTGACTCTCTTTTGTCTCTTCACACTGTTCCTGAGAGACTTTGCCATTTCCATGGCTCGAACTACCACCTATTTGTATGATAAATCTTTATTCCATATCTACAATTTAGACCCCCTCTTGAGTTGCATATTAAAGCAAATGAAATCTTGGCTACATACACATGGATTATTTGTGAACTTTAAAGTTTCAATTATTTTACAATGTAATCTATCCTCTTCTGAAAATAGCTCCTGCCTTTGCATATCAAATTTCCATAATCTCACTTCCAAACCCTCAGTAATCCCAGTGAGAACTCCCTGAGTTATCCTTGGTTCTTCTCTTTGTTTGGTCCCAATATTGAATCAAAGCTTTGATTATTCTCTTTCTGACATGTTTTTAGAATGCATTCACTTTCCAGCATACATTTTCCATTTATTATCAACGTATTAATCTTTTTAATCTTGTGGGAACCATTTAATTCATCTAGGAGATCTTCCAACGAAATCAACTCCCAGTTTCTCTAGTGTTATCTGAATTATTTTTCCTAAACTACATAACCACATCACTTCTTTGCTTAAAAATAGTTTTGGCTACTATGTCTACAATATTATATAAAAAGCACACCTCTAACAGACGAAACTGCATTTATTCTATGGACCCTATAGTTGTGGGAAGATGTCCACAATTTGCTATTCACTGTGTACGCATTCCAGTTTGGGGCCATTCTATTATGTATTCTTTTGCTCTAATATGCTGTTTCACCTGAAAGGTAAATCTTGTCCTATTTTTCCATATAGTACGGCCCATTCTAGTTAAAGACTTTTCTCAAGGATCATATTCTTTATGAAGGTCATAAAATCCCCACTTGCTCTCTTCTTTGAGGTCTTGTAACACTTCCTACCTAATTATTAATATTACTAATCAGTGGCCGTGGTAATTAATTCTTGGCTGCGTATGTTCCATACTAGAATGTGAACTCCTTCAGGATGGACCTATTTCTTCTTCATCTTTCTATCCCCAGGGTAATTCTATGTCTTATGCATTCTATGTTCTCAAAACTTTATGCTTAACAAATATTAAACAAATGAGCTGGAATTCTGAAAATCTGAAAGCAGTTTCAGTATAAACTCTAACTGTTGTTGATTGAAAAAAATATGTGAATTATCTTATTCTCTCTATATATGTTGAATGCGTGTGTACATCCTCCACAACTGGTTGTTGATTTAAGTGGTGAGACTATGAAAGTGGATTTGAGGAATCTTCTTAATATGTAAAAATGATAATTTACTTTTCTGCTTAAACTTCTTTGACAGTGCACCATTGTCTTCAGAATAAAGTGTAAACTCTTAAACATGGTTGTCAAGGTCCTTCTTGATTTAGTGTTTCCCTGTTTTTCTAGTTTCACAGATCAGATTTTCCCTGTGATGCTCCTTTCACTTTGAAAGTTTTTATGTAGTGGATGTCTTTTCAGTAGTCATAGTTAAGTTTCTTACTCTATGAAGCATGCTTTCTTCTTCCAGCAGGGAAGACAATGCTCTGTTTTGTGCCCCCAGAAGTCAAACCATTTTTATTAAACAAAGAATTAAAATAAGTCATATAAGCACCCATTTTAAGATAGCATTAAAAGGAACTGATAAATAATAATGCACACCTGAAATTACACAATGTTGTAAACCATTATAATCTCAACAAAATAATTGAAAAAAAAAGAGAAAGGAACCCGAGGAAATAAAAGAGAAAGTGTTAATAAAGAAAAATATCAGAATCAATTAGTTAAAAGGAATTGGGATTGATTCTTGTTCAGGAAATGGGTCTGGTATGGCTTTTAAAACCAAGATACTAATAAGCAATGAATATTCTCTAGAGTTACAGTTATTTGTTATATAAATGAGGCTTTTTAGTTCATTCCTTTAACTTAGATTTTTACTTCTTTAAATCTAGAACAACTCTCTAAATTATTTTATAATTTCACTTTCTTGGTCAATATTATATACCTATTAGCTTGTCATTTTTATATATAATGTGATCTGTTAGAATTGTGGAAAACTTACTGCTGCTTTATCAATGCTTCATTTTAAGTAACAGAGACACATAGAGGGTTCTCCTCTCAAGAAATGAGAAATCAAATCTAAGCAATTAACGTTCTTCTTTAGAACAATTTGTTTAATTTAGCACCATGGAACTGTTACAACTCAATTCTATTGAGTCGCTTGATGTGCATGTTTGGATTAGTCAGTGTTAAACCTCTTCTCTGTTTTTTCCCCACTGGAGATTATCAATCAGCACTTCCTGTTTTTGATACAGTTACTATTTATTCCGGGGTTAGTTGTCTAATTAAAATGATTGCCTGCTTCCTTAAATAGAAAAAAATGGGCATATGTTATAAACAAGCACATACATATTGTTTCCTTATATAGGAACATTCTCTTGCTTATAAAATCAATTTAAAAAGTAAACACATTAGTCTTACCAGAAACAAACCCATAAATGTTAGGAACAGGAAATGTTGTTGCTACTCTCTGTGTTAATTAACCTTGTTCTGGTAGTGTTGGCCAATAAAATTAGAGAGGAATAAAAAAAGCTATAAATATTGGAAAAGAAAGAACAAAATACTAAATATTGCACCAAATATGATTGTACAATCAAAACACCAGAGCTATAAAAGTTTTTCCACAGCAATTTGGTTAACAAGCTTATGGAATACCAAATTATGGTTCAAAATCAATAATTTTATCACATCCAAAGGATAATCTGTTGGAGAATATAGTGTGATAGAAGATCTTAGATATAACAGCAGCAAACAATATAGCACCTGACATACATAGGAATTGTATAAGATGGCAATCTGCAGCCTTTTGCTGTCTATGAAATTTATTATTTTATTTAGTACAAATGTCAGCATTCTTTTCTCAGTGATAAAGTGTAGTTGTAATGCATGTAAGAGAATAGAGTTTTTTCCTTCTGGAGCTTCAGCTCACCAAAGAACAGGAAATTCCATCACTCTTGTAATTCCTGATGGCGTCAAATGGTAACATGTGGACAAGTGTTTAGGGCAGAAATTGTAGCTCAGAAGGGCTTTAAAAGAAAGTAGCAGCTCTGTGATATTAGAAAAAGAAATATTGGAAATGTCAGCAACTTAATAAATCTGAAATGATTCAACGTTTTGGAAAAATGTGTCTTCATTTTGTACTTAATGTTTCTGTAGGTTGCATGTGTAAAGTGACTAGGGGAGAGAAAATAGCATATGGTATTCATAACAAAAAATTGGATTGGTGATACATACAAATATACACACATACATTCATACATATGTACACAGTATTCGGTAAGTATTGGCAATATAATTGCAAAATATATTCTTTGACTGGAGAATGATATAAATCGTTCTTGTTATGGTGGATTAGGGGACAAGGTGAGTAAAACACAAAAGAACAAACATTGAAAGGAAATGGGAGGAAACAAAGAAGGGAGATAGAGAAATTGAAGAAGGGAAAGAAGTTTGAGGAGGAATCTTGAACTCAAACACCTACACAGGATAGGTTATTGACAAAATAAATCGGGCCAGGTATAAGAAATACCAACTACCAAAACTTAAATAAAATGTAATTAAAGCATTTTACAATTCAAATTGGTGAACAGAATTTTTCATTTATAGTTTTTTGTTGTCCACTCCTGCTTTTAAAAAAATTTGGAACCAGAAAGGATGTGTTTTCTTCTCCAAAATTATTTCAATGTGAGGTACAATATTTGTTTTTAACTTTTCCCCCTAGATTTATTGAAATATAATTGACACATAACATTGAGTAAGTTTAAGGTGTACCATGTGATGATTTGATACCCTGGGCCTCTGAAATGATTACCAATAGTCTTAGTTAACACCTCCATCACCTCACATAATTACTTTTTTAAAATTTTGTGGTGAGAACATTTAAGATCTACTTTCTGAACAACTTTCAAGGATATTATAGTGTCGTTAACTATAGTCACCATGCTGCACAGCAGATCCCCAGAACTTATTCAACTTATAACTGAAACTTTGTACCCTTTTACCAACATCTCCCCATTTCCCCTACCTCCCAGGCACTGGCAACTGCCATTCTACTCTCTGTTTCTGTGAGTCTGGCTTTTTTAGATTACACATATAAGTGATATCACAGAGTATCAGACTTTCTCTGTCTGACTTATCTCACTCAGCCTAATGCCCACAATGTCCATCCATGCTGTCTCAAATGGCAGGATTTCCTTCTTTCTTGTGGCTGAATAATATTCCATACCACTCAGATACATGGAATATACCACATCTTCTTTATTCACGTATCTGTAGATGGACACTCAGGTTGTTTTCATATCTTGGCTATTGTGAACAATGCTGCAATGAACATGGGAGTGTGGACGTTTAAGATCCTGATTTTATTTCCTTCAAATATATAAATGGAACTGGGATTGCTGGATTATATGGCAGTTCTATTCTTAATTTTTTGAGGAACCTCCATACTATTTTCCATAGTGGCTGTACCAATTCACATTCGCACCAACAATGTACAAAAGTTCCCTTTCTCCACATCCTCCCTAACACTTATTATCTCTTGTCTTTTTGATAATAACCATTCTAACAGGTGTGAGGTAGTATCTCAGTTGCCAATCTTCCTCTTTTTGCTTGAGGGAGGTTGTCCCTGAGCTAACATCTCTGCCAATCTTCCTCTACTTTGTATGTGGGATGCCTCCGCAGCATGGCTTGATGAGCGGTACAGAGATTGGCGCCTGGGATCTGAACCCATGAACCCTGGGCCGCCGAATCAGGGTGCACAAAGTTAACCACTATGCCACTGGGCCAGCCCCTCATCCGTTTTTTCATCAGATTTTTTTTTGCCATTGAGTATTGTGATTTCCTTATATATTTTGAATATTAATCTCTTATTAGATAGGTAGTTTGCAAATATTTTCTTCCAATCCCTAAGTTAGTTTTCGTTTTGTTCATTGTTTGTTTTGCTCTGCAGAAGACTTTTAGTTTGATGAAGTTGCACTTATTAACTTTTGTATTTGTTTTGTTGTGCTGTTGATGTCATATCCAAAAATCATTGCCAAGAGCAATATCAAGAAGCTTTCCCCTCATGTTGTCTTCTAGGAATTTCAGTTTCAGGTCTTATGTTGAAGCCTTAATTTATTTCGAGTTAATTTTTGTGATTGGTGTAGGGATCCAATTTCATCCTTCTGCATGTATTTATACAGTTTTCCCAGCACTATTTATTGAAGACGCTATCTTTCCCTATTGTGAATTCTTGGCTCTCTTGTCAAATATTAGCTGACTGTATATACAGGGGTTTTTTCCTGGGCTGTCAATTTTGTTCCATTCGTCTATGTGTCTATTTTTATGCCAGTACCCTACTGTTGTGATGAATATAGTTTTGTAATAAAGTTGAAATCAGGAAGTGTGATGTCTGCAGCTTTGATTTTCTTTCTCAGGATTGCTTTAGCTATTCGAGGTCTTTTGTGGCTATATACAAATTTTAGAATTACTTTTCTATTTCTGTGAAAAATGTCATTGGAATTTTGATAGAGATTACACTAGATCTCTAAATGACTTTGGGTAGTATGGACATTTTAACGATATTAATTCTTCCAATCAATGAATGTGGAATATCTTTACTTATATTTGTTTCTTCAATTTCTTTCATCAATGTCTAGCAGTTTTCAGTGTACAGATCTTTTGCCTTTTTCTTGGTTAAATTAGAAATCTTTTATTGTTTTTGATGCTATTGTGAAGGATATTGTTTTCTTTATTTTTCAGTTATTTGACTGTTAGAGTATAGAAAAGCAACTGATTTCTGTATGTTGATTTTATATTCTGTGACTTTACTGAATTTTCTTATTAGTTCTAGCAGCTTTAATTTTACAAAGAGCACCTCAGATTTCAGCCTGAACATAACAGTTTTGTGCAGATTCAAGGTATTAAATAGAAATACATTCCTCAAGTTGAAGAACTGAGTTTCCAGATGAAATAATTTACTTTTTGTGAGACACACTTAATGAAAAAAGTAATAAACCATTTTATATGTAGATAAGAAAAGGACATTTATGGAAAAGTAAAAGGAAATGCAGGAAATGTTCCGTGTAAGAGAATAATTTTGGAGGAAAACGCTAAATTAGAGGGATTTAGGTGCCCATAAAACTTTGTAGTGATTGCACACATAGTTATAATGATTTATCTGAATATAGCATTTATGAGTAGGAGTTATTTAAGTTGAATATTAGATATTAGAAAGGCATTTTAATTTGTCGGAATAGATAGATATGCATTCCTAGATAGGGGAAATGATAGATAAATGGATGCATAAATAGATTTAGGTAAATAGTCATGAAGTTCATGTCAGAAAAAGATGAGAGAGAATTATTTATCAGTGTTCTGAAGTTACTCCTTAAATTGGAAATATGTTTGAAGGACAGATGCAGTCCTCTTATCCTTCCTGATCAAAAACAACAATTGGTCCAGTCTTCCTCAGCAAAAGGAGGAAGATTGGTGGCAAATGTTAGCTCAGGGTTAATCTTCCTCAAAGAAAAAAACAAAGAAAAAAGGAAAAAAGAGAGAAAGGACACATTACTAATGTCATGAACGAAGGAGAGCGTTATAAGAAAACAAAGTTCAGAATCAAATCTTCCATGAATATAGATGCAAAAATCTTGACAGAATATTAGCAGAAAAATTGAACAAGATATAAAAAGCATAGTACATCATGACGTAGTGATTTTTATCCCAGAATGTAAGGTTGTTTATTTAACATTCAAAAATCAATTAATGGAATTCACCACATTGATAGAACAAAAGATAAATATATAATCATCTCAATGGGTGCAGAAAAACAACTTGGTAAAATTAAAAACTATTCATGATGAAAACCAGAAACAGAAGGAAATTTCTTTAGTCTGTTAAAGGGCATCTACGAAAAACCTAGAATTAAAATCATACTTAACAGTGAAGTGATAAATGAATTCCCTCTAAGTTTGAGAATAAAGCAAATAAATCTATTTTCATCCTTTTATCAACATTATATATTCTAATCAACGAAATCAGTTGGAAAAAGAAAACAAAACAAATTTGAAAACAAGTATTTGGAAACAAAGTGCTTTTGTGTAGAAAAACCTAAGGAATTCCCAAAACATTGAAATTTAAAGTGAATTTATCAAGATTGTAGGATACAAGGTCAATTTATTAAAGTAGATTCTCTTTCTACAGATTCACAACAAACAACTGGAAAATGAAATACAATCCAGTCTACAGTAGTGTCAAAAACAAAATGATTAAAATAAATTTATTGCAATATATTCAAGACTTCTGTCCTGAAAATACTAAAACATTGCTAAGTGAAATTAAAGACCTAAATAAAGAGAGATGTACTGTGCCCATGGGTTGGAAGGCTAAATGCTGTTATGATGGGAATCTTCCCAAATTGATCTGTAGATCCAACGTGGTTACAATCAACATCTCAGCCAGCTTTGTTTTTATTATTTAGAAATTGGCAAACAGATTGTAAAGTTTATGTAAAAATGCAAAGGATACAGACAGAGGTGGATGACTTGAACTAGCTACTTCAAGACATACTGTACAGCTATATAATCAAACAGTATGGAATTGTCCTAAGGACAGACAAATAAATGTACTATCAAAATAGAGAGTCCAGAAAGAGTCCCACAGCTGTGTCAATTGAATTTGATAAAATCATGAAGAAAATTCAATGAAGAAAATAACTTTTTACCAGATGGCACTAGAACATCATATTTATACATATCTGAATACACATATTTAAAAAATGAACCGGGACATATCTCATACCAGACCCCCAAATTAATTAGAGATGGATCAAAATCTTAGACAGAAGAGGTACAGCTATGGAGCATACAGGAGAAAATATAAGAGAATATCCCTCCTTTCTGGCAAAGAGATATCTCTTAGGACATTAGAGGCATTAACCATAAAAAAATTACAAATTGGACTTTATCAAAATTAAAAATTTATGCTCCTCAAAAGACAACACTTAGAAAATTGATGGACCAGCTACAATTTGGAAGAAGATACATGCAATATATATGTCTGAAAAAACACAAATTTCTAAACAGAAGATCGTTTTATGCATACCTTGATGTTAATTTCTAATGTGTTTTGGCAAGAGATCATGGACTGGATGACAACTCTCTTTAAAATATGTTTGAGGCTTTCTTTGTGTAATATTCCTTCCATGCCTGGGAAAAAAGGGTCTTTTCTATTTTGGATACAGAAACTATAGTTTCCTTTAGATGAATTTTGTTATAAGATCTTTTATATCTTTGTTTATCTTTATTTTGTCTTTTTATGAAATGTCTAAAGTAGTGTGTTGAAATCTTATACTCTGATGGTGGATTTAACTCTTTCTTCTTGAATTTCTATCTATATATTTCAGGGCTATTTTAATGGGGCATTTATGTTTTAAATTCATAATGAATTGAACTTTTTTTCTCTTTTTAAAAACTTGGCGCCTGAGCTAACATCTACTGCCAATCTTCTTCTTCTTTTTTTCTTTTTCTCCCCAAAGCCCTCCAGTACATAGCTGTACATTCTAGTTGTAGGTCCTTCTGACTCAGCTCTGTGGGACACCACGTCAGCATGGCTTGATGAGTGATTCCATGACCACGCTCAGGATCCAAACCAGCGAAACCCTGGGCCACAGGAGCAGTGTGTGTGATCTGAACCACTCAGCCACAGGACCGGCCCCTTGAACTTTTACACTTTTATCTTTGGTTAGTAAAATCTCCATATCTAATATTGCTTTTTGTCTTAAAATGTATTAAAGTCTGTTTATTAGATATTAAAATCATAACACCAGCCTGGAATATTTTCTT
>NC_060281.1:37249336-37263920 GCF_021613505.1 Equus quagga
CATGAGTAAGCACAAGGGATAAACAAAGGAGCAGAATCAGATTCATAAAGACTTTGGATTTTTGAATTTTTAGACATGGAATATGCAATAAATATGACTAATATCTTTCAACACTTATAACAGAATTCTCAAAATATAAGCAAGAGATAAAGGACTAAAGGAACAAAAAAACAGAGTCTGGTCCTAAACAAGAAGCTGAATTATGATGAATGCTGACTCTCTTCTCCAAGATAAATCCTAGAAAATTTAGAGAAGATAAATAGAGAAACTGTAAGAAATCCTGAGGTATTGGTGTATACATGTATGATGGTAGTATGGGCTGAGGAAGAGGACTTCCCAGCACAATTATAGTCGTTAAAACTGGAAAGAAAGTGTGAGGATTCTGATCTAGCTTCTCCACTGCTTTGTCTTGAGGGATACAGTGTTTGCCCTACAACTTCAGCAAGACATAATTTTCCTCCAAGTGTCCTCAGCAATAAAATCAGAGCAACATAGAACCCCTGTGTTTGTACGGGGCTGAGAAAAAAGGTAAAGGGTTATGACTAACAACCTCAGGCAGTTATTTCCCCAACTCTCTCATTCCGCTGTAGGATTCATACCATCCTCATCTCAAGAGGTTGCTCTGGGTGACACAAAATGGGGTCTGGTCTTCTGCAATACACAACGTCCCAAAGAGGATTTAATACTCAGAGAGGAAAATGAGCATACAGGCCCCAAATCACAAGGCACTTAAAGAAAATAGCCATTTCAATAAAAAGAAAAAAACGCTAGATTAAAAATTTAACAAAATTGGAGAAATATAAAATGAGCCTGGTAAACGGCTTCAAAGAAATAAGAGAAAGTATTACCAGCATGAATCAAAGAAAACAATAAATAAAAATAGAACCAAGATGAAATGACGTAAAATATATATTTGTTTTAATAAATACCACAGTAGGTAACAAGTACAATGGTACATCTGTACAGGAACTAGTGAACTGGAAGAACAGAATGAGGAAATATATACGAAAGAAGGAAAAGAAAACAAAAGAGACCAGCAAAATTGGAGAGAGATGATGGACAGAAGTAAAATTATTAAAATTCAGATAATAGGACTTAAAGAATGAGAAAAATAAATATGGAGATGATGAAATGCCTGAAGAGATATTGGAGATAAATTTTTTGAAATTCAAACAATAAATAGAAATTTCTGTTTAAAAGAGCAAATAGAATTCCAAAGAGGAGAGATAAGGAAAAACCCACATTGGAACACATTAAATTTAGGAATCTCAAAGACAGATGAGGTTGTGGTTCAAGATCATGAAGTAGAAGTCCCACAAGGCGAGAGTGAACTAAGAGACTGTTCATAAAGCCATTGTGCAACCTTACCGAGTTTTACCCCCAGGAGCCGGTACAGAAGCAACAGAATGAAAGGCGCCCATTATTTCTGTGAAAGAAGTCTATTTGCTTATCTTAATAGCTATGGAGTGAGGGGTAAACTTCTAATTTAACACAGATGTAGGGATTGAGTTCAATTTTCTCCAGAGATGAGGGATGCCAGTGTGCACCACCTTTATGCTCAACCTCTGCTTCACCCAAGGTAGTCAGTGTCTCTGTGAAAGGAGCTTGTGAACACATCTGGTGCCCTGGCTTTTGTGGCTGTCATGGAGAATACTCATCCCTTGATAACCTGGCCCTGGTAGACATCAGACCTTGTATTCTTAGGTTCAATGGGATGGTAGCAAGCACAGAAATAGTTCTTAGCTGGCTATACTCCTAATGCTCAGTGCAGACAAAAACACCAATCTCCTAGTCTTCTCTTGAAAGACGCATGTTTATGTGCTCTAAAAGCTGCTGCCTGAAGGTATGGCTTCCAATGAGCCTTGATCTAGGTGCTGACTGAGATCCTTCCCTTTGGGAAACGGACAGATTTTGTTATACCCTCAACTACTGGGAGTCACTAAGTACAAAGAAAGCTGCTTGGACAATCGCAAAGTATAGAAAGACATCTAAGAGCTAGGGCAGAGTTGAATGATGACAATCATCTGCTACATGAGACTATTAATTCAAAACTAGGATGGCGAGGTGTCTTTTATTTACTGTGCAAAATACAACAAAGAGGGTGAAGGAAAATGAAGAAACAAAAGAACATGTACCAAAGGAAAGAATAAGATAAAGACTCAGAAAGACTTTAAGGAGATGGAGATAAGTGACTTATCTGATAAAGAGTTCAATAAAAGTGTCGTAAAGATGCTTACCAAAGCCATGTGAACAAAGCATGAACAAAGTGACAATTTCAGTAAAGAGATAAAAATATAAGAAAGTATCCAAAAAATTTTCAGACATGAAGAATACAATAACTGAATTGAAAAATTCAATAGAAGGGTTCAACATCAGACCAGATAGTGTGCCAGAAAGCATTAGTGAACTCAAAGACAGGGTAGTGGAATCCATCCAATCAAAAGGACAGAAAGGAAAAAGAATGAAAAAGAGTGAAGATAGCTGAAGGGACTTATGAGACAACATCAGGCAGACTAATATGTACACTACAGGAGTGCCAGAAAGAGAAGAGTGAGAGAATGAGGCAGAAAATATAACTAATGAAATAACTGCTGAAAACTTCTGTAACCTGGGGAAGTAAACAAACACCCAGATCCAGGGTGTCCAGGCAGATCCAAAAAAGATGAATACAAAGAGATCCACGCCAAGATATGTTATAATTAAATTGTTGAAAGTTAAAGAAAAGCGGAGAATCCTAAAATCAGCAAGAAGAAAACAACTTGCTAGTTACAAGGGAACTCCATAAAACCATCAGCAGATTTTTCAGCAGGAACTTTTCAGCCCAGAGGTGAGTGCCACAATATATTCAAAGGACTGAAAGAAAAAACCTACAAACTGAGAAGACTCTATGCAGTAAAACTGTCCTTCAGAATTGAAGGAGAGATGAGGAGTTTTCTGGAGAAGCAAAAGCTAAAGGAGTTCATCACCACTAGACTAGTCTTACAAGAAATGTTAAAGGGCCTTCTTTAAGCTGAAACAAAAGGGTGCTAATTGTAGCAGGAAAACATATAAAAGTATAAATATCATAGGTAAAGGGAAATATGTAGCTAAATTCAGAATAACCTAATGTTGTAATGGTGATGAGTTAATCACTTATAAATGTAGTGTGAAGCTTAAAAGATAAAAGAAGTAAATATAACTATAAATACAATAATTTGTTAATAGGTACAAAAAATAAAAAGATGTATAATGTAACATCAACACATAAAACATGTGCGAGAGGGAACAAAAATGTTGAACTTTAGAGTGCATTTGAACTTAAATTGTTATCAATTTAAAATTTACTGTTATAAAAAATATATTTTATGTGAGCCTCCTGGTAACTGCAAAGCAAACACCTATATTAGATATTCAAAAATAAAGAGAAAGGAATCAAAGCATATCAATTCAGAAAAATCAACAAATCGCAAAAGAGGAAATCAGACAAGAAGGTAGAAAAAAATTACAAAACAGCCAGAAATTAATGAACAAAATGTTAATAAGTCCATACCAGTCATAAATTACTTTAAATGTAAACAGATTAAATGCTCTAATCAAAAGACATAGAGTGGCTGAATGGATAAAACAAAAAGACCCAACTATATGTTGCGGGAAGAGACTTACTTCAGCTTTATGAATGTACAGAACTGAAAACACAGGAACTAAAAACATAGTTCACGCAATGGATAAGAAGGCTGGGGTAGCTATTCTTAAATCAGACAAAATAGACTTGAAGACAAAGATTGTAATAAGAGACTAAAAAGTCATTGTATGAAGATAAGGAGTCAATCCACCAACAGGATATTACTTTTAAGAATGTTGATACAATCAACATCAGAGCTCTTAAATATGTGAAGAAAATTTTATCAGACCAAAAGGGAAAAACGGACAGCAATGCAATGATACTTCATTAGCAGGGGAATTCAATTCTCCATTTTCATCAAAGGATAGATGTTTAAACAGAAAATCAATAAAGAAACATTGCAGTTAAATGACTAGTTAGATCAAATGGTCTTAAGATATATTTACAGAACATTCCATCCAAAACAGCAGAGTACACTTTGCTCCAAGTATGCATAGAACGTTCTCCAGGACAGCTCACATGTGAGGCCACAAAACAAGTCTTAATAAATGTAAGAAGATTGAAATCCTATCATGCATCACTTCTGATCACAATGATATTAATGGTATGAAACTAGAAATCAATTACAGAAAGAAAACTTGAGAATTCACAAACATGTGGAGAGTGTGCTCTTGAACAACACAAGGGTCAAAGAAGAAATAAAGAGAGAATTCAAAGATACCTTGAGACAATTGAAAGTGGAAGTACAATGTACCAAAATGTATAGGAGGTAGCAAAAACAGTTCTAAGAGGAAAGTTCATAGCAATAAATGCCTATATTAATACACTAGAAAGATCTCAAATAAATAACCTAACTTTACACCTCAAAGACATAGAAAAAGAAAAAGAAATGAATCCAAAACTCAGGAGAAGGAAGGAAATAACCAAGATCAAAATGGAAATAAGTGAAATAAAGACTTAAAAGACAATAGAAAAGATCAATGTAATTAGGTATTGGATTTTTGGGAAGATAAACAAAATAGAGAAATATTTAGATAGTCTCACCAAGAAAAAGAGAGGACTCAAACAAATAAGATAATAAACAAAAGAGGTGACATTAAAACTGATACCACAAAAACACAAAGGATCATAAGAGACTACTTAAATAGTTATATAGCAACAAATTGGACAACCTAGAAGAAATGGATAAATTCCTAGAAACATACAACCTACCAAGATAGAATCAGGAAGAAATGGGAAACTGAATAGACTGATTACTAGTAAGAAGATTGAATCAGTAATCAAAAACCTCCCAACAAACAAAAGTCCAGGAGCAGATGGCTTCACTGGTGAATTCTACCGAACATTTGAAGAGTGAAGCTTTCCAAACTTTTTCAAAAAACAGAAGAGGAAGTAATACTTCCAACCTCATTTTATGAGGCCAGCATTATCCTGATACTAAACCCAGACGAGAATGTTATAAGAAAAGAAAATTATGTGCCAATACCCCTGATGAAAATAGATGCAAAAATTCTCAATAAAATATTAGCCAACCAAATTCAACAACTGCTAGAAAAACAATTTGTAACAGTGTGTGGTGATAGATGTTAACTAGATTTACTGCGGTGATCACTCTGCAGTATGTACATGTATCGAATCGGTATGCTGTACACTGGAAACCAGTACAACTTTACATGTCATTTTATCTCAATTAAAATAAAAAAGGATTCCAGTCTTGAAGACTGAGAGATTGGTTGATTCTTTTGTTAAAAATGGAGAGGGTAAGATGAAAACCTGCTGTTATGGTTTGAATTGTGTCTCCAAAAAATATATAAGTCATAACCTCTGGTACTTATGAATATTATCTTATTTGAAAATAGATTCTTTGCATATGTAATCAAGTTAAGATAATGCCATACTTGATTACGTGGGCTCTAATCCGATATGGATGGTGTCCTTCTAGGAAGGGAAAACAGAGACAAGACACAGACAGGGAGAACACCATATGATGATGGAGGCGAAGATTGGAACAAAGATAAATGTACAAGCCAAGGAATGAGAAGGATTGTTGGCAACAACAGAGGCTAAAAGAAAGGCATAGAACACATTTTCCTTTAGAACCTTCAGAGAGCGTGTTCCTGATGACAGCTTGATTTTGGACTTCTGGTTTCCAGAAGCGTGAGAGAAAAAATTTCTGTTGTTTTAAGTACCCCAGTTGGTGGGACTTCATTATGGCAGCCACAGGAAACTAAAACAGCTACTTTTGGTTGGGGAGAGGGAAACAGTGGATTTATTGAACCAGAGTACATGTAAATTTTCAAGTAGATGTGTCAGGAATGGCAATGGAAATGTAGAATTCTGCTTGGAGAGAGGGTTCAGAGCTTGATATACTTTTGGCAATTCTTTGGTGGTTCACCAAAGTACCGTCATTTTGAAGAGGAAATGGGTAAAAAGAGAATTAAGGAAAAGGACTTTTGGTTTCGAAAAAGCAGAAAAGTAATGGCCATTGACATGTGAGAACATCAGGGTTGAACAGTTTATAAAAGCTAATGAAGACCGTTTCAAGGAGGAAGTGGCCAACAGCATGGCATGACTGAAGGTGATCTTAGGAAATGGACTGAAGAAAAAGCATGATTTTGGCTAGAAATGCTAATAATTCTTTGCATTTACACAATGATTTACAATTTGTAATGCATTTTCATATTTTTTATCTTATTTGTTTACTACAACACCTTAAGGGACAATATCATCCTTATTTTACAGTTGAGCACACTCTGGAACAGGGAGGTTAAATCCTTGCTTGAAGTGACACAGCTTCTAAATGACAAGATCAAGATGTGAACCCAGATTTTTCAGAGTTCAAAGTTATGCTCTTTCCAAGGAATAATGGAATATCTTCTTTTTATTCCTTTTAATAAGCCTTTACTCTCACTAGATAGAGGCTAATGATTACCAAGAAATGACAATCAACCTTTCTTAATGTTTTAATTAGCATGCTGTACATTCAAAGATTTCCTCAGTGTGATTATAAGCCTTGTGTTTATAATTTTCAATTTTAAGATGTCAATAATTTTCATAGTTTAATTACATAAGAATTATAAGGATAGTCCTATAATGACTAAAGTTAATAGAATTTTAATATGTTAAGATAGAAATTGGTTCAAATTGTTATAAGATTTCTTATATATTCAGCATCCTGAACACAGATGCACTCATTGGTCAAATGATCAAAGAAGACATAGTAAACTAAATTTTGGAAGCTTTCTAAAGCAAATGTCTTGTGTGTGTGAAAATGTAAGTGCTTGTTTTGGGAGTGGGAGGGAATGGATGATGGAAATGCAGCATGTGATCTGGGGGTTTTTCCACAGGTTTTGGGTTATAGTGCTCATAATCATTTCCCCACAAGACTAATTATATGTTATTTTCTTTAGATTCCAGAAAATTCCTTCCAAGATGAAATAGTTTGGGAGGATCCTTCAAGAACTTCATAGAAGCAATGGGACTGTCTATGAAAACTCTGCTTGAGACTCTCCAGAGTCACATCCTGCAGAGGAGAGGGGTGAGGGACTGGATGTTGTGCTCAATAGAAAGTAATCAGATTTTATTACCATTGACTTTTGGTGGAAACATAGAGTCTATATTCAATACATCCCACATTTTGTGTAAGATGACCATGTATGTGAAAGTCCTTTCAAGAAGTGAAATATTTTCCACTATAGAGTAATTAAACAACCTGCTGGCTTTACAGTCTGGCACTATATTTTACTTTACTTGTAATTAATGCATTTTGAGCTTTTGAGAATCCCTGTGCCCATAATTTTATTGTTTCCCCTATTACTTTCCTTCTGTTTTCACATTTAGTGTATATATCTGTAGTCTTTTTCACTGAAATCTCTGCATATATCTACTGTCTCAGTTCTTGTCATTCTGTATTTGTCTTCTCTATCTTTCGTTTTGTTTCTGCCCTTTTCCCTTTCCTTTTCCCACTTGGGCTCTTTATCCATTTATCTAGTGATAAATACAGAAATCCAAAAGCGGAGCAGCAGTACAGGGTGGTATAACATTTCACTTAGGAAGTGTGGACCTTCCCTTCCGCTTATCTCAGATAGACGACAAGCAGTGAGGAAGAGAATCTGAGAGTTTGGAATAATTTAGAACCTAGAAATAGCTTGTTCAATACTTTACTGAGGTGGTGGCAATTTAGATATTTCAGAAGAAAGGCTATCTTCACTGTGTCTACTCTACGGAGAGAATGGTGTCCTGGAACCGGGTGCAGAAGCATTCCTGTTCTTTTCTTTACATTAATGTTACTTTTCCTCAGATCAGTATTGATTGTTTTCAGACTTGTATTCCTTTTAGTCCACCAATTTGATTCCTTAAAAATCCCTAATAATTTTTCCTTTGTTCAGAACTTAGCTTTTCCAAATGTGATTTTTATCAGCCTTATTCATTTAAAAACAGTCCTAATCATTTTTGCTATTTTTATATAGCTGCTTTGTTTCCTGCTTTCTTATAGTCATAGGTATAGTTTGGGTATAACATGAGTATAACATTGTCCTATGTGTTATTTCTTATTTCCTCTGGCCATCTCTCTCTGTCTCTGTGTGTCTGTCTGCCTGTCTCTCTCTATACCTGTATAAAAATGTTCATTTTAAATAATAATTAAGTAAATAGTCATGATATTTACACCCTTGTAAACTAGAACCTGGACAGTTCCTCAGACAGCCTCTACCCAATTGCATCCCTTTCTCTCTTCATTGATCTTGACTTTGTTATAATCAGCCTTTCGATATTCTTTTTAGTTTTGGCTATAATATTTGATTATAACTATAGTTTTACCACCTATGTTTGCATTCATAAACAACAGTTTATTTTACCTGTTTTTGAACTTTATGTAGACAGATTGATTCCTTTGTGACTGGCATGTTTTGTTCAGCATTTTTGTGTGAAGGACAATGTTTCAATTTGTTTTGCTGTAGTCTATTCCTTTCTTTTGTAAAGTACTGTGTTGTATGAATAGCTCACAGTTTTGCCATTTTACTGTTGATGAGCATTTGAATTATTTACAGGTTTGGGTTAATACAAACTGCGCTGCTATGAGCATTCTTATTCATGTGTTTGGGGAACATGACCATGAACTACTTGAGAGAATATTAAACTGAGGAATGTTATTGCAGGTCAGCATTCCCAGATAAAGTAAAACTATTATCCTACCTAAGTGATTTTACCAATTAATACTTACAACTGCAAGAGTGAACAGGGAAGAAAAGCATTAATAGTAGCTCTGTAATTCCCTCCTTCCTCTGACACCCTAAGCAGTATTAGTCTTCACTAGACCTCCTTTAAATATTATGATGGGATTTTAACCAGTAGGGCTGTAACTGAGAAAATTCTAACCTAAGAATGTTTTTAGGAGGAGAAAGATAGCTTATCTCACTAGCTAAATCTTACAAATAAAACTGGAATTTGTCGATATATGGGAAACAATTGACTATAGAATGGAAGTTAATCACAGACGCTCTCTGTACTTGTGTCACTAATGACGTATAAAAACCAAGATGCTTCAAGCCTAAATGGCTTTCTCTGAGCTAGGTTATACCACTGTTTAGCAGTTGTCTATTACTCTGAAACAAAAGGTGTTCCAGTGTGGATAAAGGGATTTTATCTTTTTTGAAGTTTCATTTGATGTTTAGGGCCCAAGCTTGCCAAAGTCAGATGTTGTTATTTATAGCTGTCTGTTGCCTGTATAGTCAAGTAAAGATGTTTTTAAATAAATTGGTTGATCTTCAAACTTGACTTTAACACGTGAAACCTCCATCTACTTTCTTCCATTTTTCTTTAGCAAATATTTGTAGCTACCCTGGTGAACTAAAAATCATTTGGAATTTAAATGCAAAGACTAGTGAAATTCAAGATAACCAACCATGTAAATGTCATTAAAGAATTTTCTTTTTATTACTTGAGTAAATCATTAAAACCTTTGTATATAAACTGAAGAATGTTATAGAGGATATGAGATATTATTCATTAGCCACATTAGGAGTTTGTTAATAAAAGTGATGTTTGTTCTCCATTATATTTCCCTTAAAGATTAAGGTGTGCTTAATTATTGGTTTTGTGATCCCTTATAAGTTGGTGATGAATGAATTTAAATGAAAAATTTATTTACATGTATACTTTTACAATTAAGTAACCGAATGATTGATTTATCTATCTATACATAAAAAGTTTTTGTAATTTTGAGAAAAAAATCTAAGGGCTTTGTAAAACATCTAAGTCATTGAAAGTTGAGAACTAAGGTAACTAGAGAGGTATAGGGTGTTACCCGTCCTCTGTCAAATATATGAAATTAAAGAAGAGACATTCTCCTTGCTGCCCATTTTCCCTGAGGATTGTCATCTCTGGACAGCTTGGTGACATCAGCTAATCAACAGTATAGAACATACATTCCCTTGAGACTTCAGCCAGGTAAACAGGTTTGAGTCTCCATCTGTGCCAGCCCAGTCACAGCGTAGTGCCATCTCACCCTCTCATGTTGCTCATAGGCTCTCTCTGTCATAAAGCCAAGTCATTGTATTTGGGGAAATAGTACTGAGAGTTCGAAATTGCTTTTCTTCATCTTCCTACTACCTAGAGGCAAAAGCAGGTCTAGTACCATGTGAAAACATGTGAACTCATCATGAGAAGGTGTCTTCTTGCTTAAGAAAAATTTCTGGACAATCCAATGCTGATATAATCAACCTTTGCACTCACTCCACACAACCTGATTCCTGATTCTACATATCCAAGTTCCAACCCCAGTACTCTGTTAAAGGCAGTAAGCTGGAGATGAGGTAGGAAAGTAGCTTAGGAAGCACAGATAAGACGAATAAAGGTGAGTAGAATGGAACTTGATCTCTGCGTTGCTTTTGGAATTGGCAAGTTGGTTTATTTTCAGTTGCAATTGTTGTTGCCACAAAAAGCTCAGTCGGTTTGCATATATGTCCATTGGCAAAAGGAACAGACTACAGAATTCACCAAATATTAGAACTAAATTAGTTGTTCATTTTAGAAGCTAATGATTTATTCCTAGACGTTTCATCCGATTGTAGTACATTCATTGTACCTCAGTATGTACACATGGAAAATAATTTAAATATAACATATTTAGGTGTAATAAAATATGCCCTTCAGTAACAGAAAAATAGTGTACGTGTGTATTGAAAGTATTAGACAATATGCTTTCATTCTTTCCCTTTGGCTTCTTATTCTCTGTGAAACACAATATTTATTCTCTATGTTTAAAATGCATCATCAGTATTGTTAGTATTAAACAGTTTATTTCCTCTCTTAAAGAAGCACAAAAATATCTAAAATATGTATACAGTACTCAGCTTGTGAGATGTTGTTTCCCTGTATATTCTTTTATTGATAGTAATTTTTATATAGAATGCCATCTTTGTTTTGTAGATATGTTTTATTTTACCTATTTAAATTTTTTCCTTCATATATAATCTTCACTTAAAAAATTATTTATTTTTTTGCACCCAAAGTAATAATTTATGTGTAATTTTTATAACAGAACTTTCCTATATCACGTCATATTGTGATGGCTACTAAGGACACCATCCTTTGTTCCTGTACCTAAGGAATAATATTTCCAGTCGCTATTATTTATATAGTTTGTCTAATGAATCAATCTTTCTTGCTTCATTGAGTCAAATGATGCTTGTCTAAACAGAGATGATGATTCCCAGTCAAATTACACAATGCTTCAAATGTGGTAGGAAGGAAATGAAGTAAAATTTCTCATTTGGCCTTAGCCAAAAAGAATTCTTTCTCTTGGAAGATTGCCTTTGTGGTGGTGCAAGCAGCTTTAGAAAGGTTGGATTCCAAGTAAGAAAAGATGAACAGAACAAAGTAATCTAGATCAGCCGAACATACTCTTGAGAATCAATGGGATAGAGCATTTTGCAATTAGATCTTTCCCATGTCCAGTCTTACTAAAGATAATAATTTTCCAGAATTGTAATGAGAAAAATATTCAAAGTAAGAAGATAGAATATGACATTAGTATCCTAATACCTCCCAGTATGCGCTCCTGCGTGACATTGGAAGCAATGATCACACACTGAGACAATCACATTCTTTTCTGTTTTAGTGGGCATCTCCTGTGCCTGATATTTTATTTTTCAACCTGAAATCATTCATTTTTATAACTGTCAAATAGGTAGCCTTTCAGCATTCTTTTTTATTCATATATGTATTATCATGTAAAGCAACAAATATTTTGCACAACGTGATCTCACTGGGGTTTTATCTTTCATCAATTGCCATCTTGGTCCTTATTTAGATGATAAAATGGAAATCATATAAATTAATTTTAATGGTGCATTATTATTTTGGTGTTTTCCTTGGATGAGTTAGCATTTTATTTTTGCTCTCCACTTTCATGAATGCTTTCTTTATTAGATACAATTTAAAAATTAGCCAGCAGTTCATTTCAACGAGTGCCTCTCTATTTGTGTGTGCATGCATGAGACTGACCATGGTTTGTTTCTGTTTGCTCTTCTGAACAGGTGTGAGTCAGAGGACGTATCCTTTCATTTCGCATTTAGACTGTCTCTCATACTTTTATAATCATTTCTATTATGAATTTTTTTGTGCCTAGATTTTTGTGTGGATATCACTGATCACATTCTTATAAGAAATCAAAGGAATTATGAAATATTGTGAAATGCTACATCTTCTATGTCACACGTGACGATTCCTTTGAATTTTATTAAATCCATTTGATTGATGATAAAGTAATGTTGTTGAAAGTATGACCTTTGATATTGAAGGGACCTGGGTTTATGTTAAAACATTTAGGAGTTTAAGGATCTTGGGTAAGCTATTTAACCACTTTAATCAATTTCTTCATATGTTTAAAGGGGACGGTAATAAATTTCAAAAAGTTTTTAAAAGATTAGTTGAGATTATGCATGTTAATATTTTAGAGCATATCAAACACTCAATAATACCAGCCAGTATTAACATTTATTAATGTAAGTAGCATATCAGTTTAACCTTCAACCTTTGGATACATTAATTTTTCAAACTTTAAATGTGAAAACATTTTGTACAAATTAAATATTGTATTTGATAGACATGTGAAATAGTACTCTAACATACTGTTGTTTTCTGATTGAGTATAAATTTAATTTAGTTAACTAATCCTTCTCATGTATGATGTATTACGTTGCTGCTGGGAATGCTTTTATTTTTCAAAACATCGATCTTTTGGTTGTTTGCTTTCCTTGGAAGTAAATTATGGGACAAGGAGGGCATTTATGCCTGTGATAGAGGATATTTCCCAGTGGCCTCTCTACCACTAACTCTTGTTTCCCTTGATCTTTACTTTTCCCTTATTCAGATTTTGTTAATATTTATTTTCTACCACTTTGTACCAATTTATTTTGCACATCAGTGTATCTATACACTAACTTGATTCAGATTTTAAAAGTTTTAGAAAGATTAAAAATTTACTGTGATTATCCATTTGAATATGCTAGAACTGAAATATTCATTTCCTGATGCCACTTAAGTTGGGGTATGATCATGCTATGCAATACTAAATAACTGGATGAAAACGGCAATCAACCATCCTTAGAGCTGGCAACCTGTTTGGTCCAGTGTAACTCACTCTTCAAGATAGCTTCCAGAAAGCTCTGTATATAAAATTAACTGAATGTAGATGGATGTTCTTAGATTTTTATAATACCAAAATCTCGTTTTTTATGCCTTTCCTTGTATTTCTTTTTGTTTTACAATATATGTCTTTGACCTGTCGTTGCTGTGATGATGTGTCTGTCTTTATCTCTATGTATTTATCTTTTTTACTTTATCACAGGGAGTGATGTAAAGCATTACAGTTTGTACATAGGTTACACAATTGGATCACTTTTAAAAATGTTTACCTTGATTAGAACGTTCATAGAAAATAATCCCACCTCTTTCCGGAATCCACACACTCTAGTTGTTGGTAATATTTGAAAATGAAATCAGCAAAAGGAAAAGGAAACTGTTGGCCACTGGATTTTAGAGTTCTGATTCCAACTGACTCTGCATAGACAGTGAATTTTCAGAGGACTTGTAAAGTTGGTCTGGTAATTTCAAGCATCTTGAGGGCAAGAGTTCAACACTGTAACAGAATAATGGTGATTGAATGGTGTCTGACTGAGTATTTAATTGTTTGACTACCATAAAAAGGACCAGGGTAGTCTTCACAAATATAATGGATTAGGTAGAGTACAGAGCAAAACTTCCAAAATATGTAGAGTCAGCGCTGTAAGTGATATTTTTAATATAATTTAATCCTTTGTATAAGTACATTCTAGATCACGAATTCCAATATCTGAATGTATTTTAGAGATTATCTTGCTTTATATTCTATTGCATGTGAGGTATGTACAATTGTGTAGAATTTTGAGATACATGTTTCAAATAATTTCTCTGCCTCTGTCTGCTTCTCTTTCTTATTCTTTCTGATCGTGCTCCAGTATTTCCCTCATTCTCATTTTCTCTAATGTACATGTATTCTTATAGTACTTTAAATCTTATGAAACTCAATCTGAAACAGACCTTTCATACCCATGAATGATGGGAACACAAGGCCTATTATTTGATTTTTCTTACATTAAATATCAATGATATAACTTTTTGTGATAATGTGGAACTACATTGGTATAAGATATGTCCATCTCAATGAGTACATCATTTCGGAAAACAATTGCATATAAAAATCCCATGACTGTGTCTTTTATCATGATAGATTCACCTCTTCCTCTCTCCTTTTCTTTTAAAGACACCTTCTAAAAATTTCTAAATGCTTGGTCTTGATAGGAACCATGTGCTAGCAAGGATGGAAGAGAAAAATGCAAGCTCCCTCACTGGGTTTATCCTGCTGGCTTTCTCTGACAGGCCTCAACTGGAGCTGGTCCTCTTTGTGGTTCTTTTGATCTTCTATATCTTCACTTTGCTGGG
>NC_060281.1:37263930-37270756 GCF_021613505.1 Equus quagga
TGACACTTTTACTTCTTCCTTTCCAATTTGGATCCCTTTTACTTCTTTTTCTTGCCTGATTCTTCTTTCTAGGACTTCCAATACTATGTTAAATGAGAGTGGTGAAAGTAGGTATCTTTGTCTGGTTCCTGTTCTTAGAGGGATAGCTTTAAGTTTATCTCTGTTGAGTATGATATTGGCTGTGAGTTTGTCATATACGGTCTTCATTATGTTGAGGTACTTTCCTTCTATATCCATTTTATTCAGAGTGGTTATCATAAATCTTGCTGTATCTTGTTAAATGCATTCTCTTCATCATCTGTTGACGTGATCATGTGGTCTTTATTCTTCATTTTGTTAATGTGGAGTATCATGTCGATTGATGTCCTAATGTTGAACCATCCCTGAATTCCTGGAATAAATCTAACTTGATCATAGTGTATGATCTTTTAAATGTACTGTTGTATTCGATTTGCTAGTATTTTGTTGAGGATTTTTGCATTGATGCTCATCAGTGATATTGGGCTGTAATTTTCTTTTTTTATGTTATCCTTGTCTGGTTTTCGTATCATGGTAGTGTTCACCTCATAGAGTGAGGTTGCAAGGTTCCCTTTCTCTTCGTTTTTTGGAAGAGTTTGAGAAGGATAGGTATTAAGTCTTCTTTGGATGTTTGGTAGAATTCACCAGGGAAGACATTTGGTTCCAGACTTTTATTTTTGGGGAGGGTTTTTGATTACTGTTTCAATCTCCTTGCTGGTGACTGGTCTATTCAAATTCTCCATTTCTTCTTGATTCAGTTTTTGAAGGTTGTATGATTATAAGAATTTATCCTTTTTTCTAGATTATTCAATTTGTTGGCATATAGCTTTGTAGTATTCTCTTATAATCTTTTTTTTCTGAGGTGTCCATTGTAATTTCTCTTTTTTCGTTTCTGATTTTATTTATTAGAGTCTTCTCCCTTTTTATCTTGGTGAGTGTACCTAAAGGTTTGTCAATTTTGTTTATCCTTTCAAAGAACCAGCTATTAGTTTCATTTATTTCTTTCCTGTTGATTTTTTTAAGTCTTTCTTTTATTTATGTCCTTACTTCTACTGCTTTTGGGCTTCATTTGTTGTTTCTCGAGATCCCATAGGTGCGTGGTTAGATATTTTATCTGAGATTTTTCTTGTTTGTTGATATAGGGCTTTATTGTTATAAACTTTCCTCTTAGAACTAGTTTTGCTGTAACCCATAAATTTTGGTGTGTCGTATTTTCATTTGTCACCAAGTATTTTTTGATTTCTCCTTTCATTTCTTCATGCACCAATAGTTGTCCAGTAGCATTTGGTTAACCTGCACATATTTGTGGCTTTTCCCATTTTCTTCCTGTAGTTGATTTTTAGTTTCATAGCATTGTGGTCAGAAAAGATATTTGGTATTATTTCAATCAACTTAAATTTATTGAGACTTGTTTGTGGACTAACATGTGACCTATCTTGGAGAATGTTCCATGTGCTTTCAAAAACAATGTGTGTTCTGTGGTTTTTGAATGGAATGTTTTATGTATATCTACTAAGTCCTTCTGGTCTAATGTGTCATTTAAGGCCAAGGTTTCCTTATTGATCTTCTGTTTTGGTTGATCTATCCATTGATGTAAGAGAAGTGTCAAAGTCCCCTACTATTATTGTTACTGTCTATTTCTCCTTTTACATCTGTTAATAATTGCTTTATATATTTAGGTGCTGCTATGTTGTGTGCATAGATAATTACAAGTGTTATAGCCTCTCGTTGAATTGTTCCCTTTGTCATTATGTAGTGCCCTTCTTTGTCTCTTGTTACAGTTTTTGTTTTAAAGTCTGTTTTGTTTGATATAAATATTGCTGCCCCAGCTTTTTTTTTGTGCCATTTTCATGGAGTAGTTTTTCCATCCATTCACTTCCAGTTTGTGGCTGTCTTTAGGTCTGAAGTGTGTCTCTTGTATGCAACATATATATGGGTCTTGTTTTTTTATCCAATCAGCCACCCTATGTCTTTTGATTGATGGATTTAGTCTATTGACATTTAAAGTAGCTATTGATCAGTATGTACTTATTGCCATTTCATTACCTTTTTTCTGAGTGTTTTAGTAGTTCTCTGTTCCTTTCTTCTTCTCTTAGCTCTCTTCCACTGTGGTTTGATGCCTTTCTTTAGTATTATTTTTGACTTCCTTTCTCAAAATTTTCTGTGTACTTATTATAGGGTCCTGGTTTGTTATTACCATGAGGTTCATATATAATAATCTATGTGACTAGCAATCTATATTAAGTTGATGTTCTCTTAAGTTTGACCTCTTGCTAAAAGCTCTACTCTGTTACTCTCCTCTTCCCACATTTTATGTTTTTGATATCATAATTATCCACTTTTCTTTGTGTGTATTCATTACCCTCTTATCATGGAAATTGATAATTTTGGTACTTTTGTCTTTTGACCTTCATATTAGCTTCATAGTTTGTTGCTCTGCTATCTTTACTGTATATTTGCCTTTCCCAGTGATTTTATTGTTATTGTTTTTGAAAACTTTATAATTTCTATTTGTGGTCTTTCTTTTCCACTTAATAAGTCCCCTTAGCATTTCTTGTAAGGCTGACTTCTTGGTGATAAACTCCTTTAGTTTTTGCTTGTCTGGGAGACTCTTTATTTCTCCTTCCATTCTGAAGGATAACCTTGCCTGGCAGAGTTTTCTTAGCTCTAGGTTTTTTCTTTTCAACACTTTAAATATATCATGCCACTCCCTTCTAGCATGTGAGGTTTCAGCTGAGAAGTCAGCTGATAGCCTTATGGGGTTTCATTTTTATGTCACTTGCTGCCTTTCTCTTGCATTTTTTAAGATTCTCTCTTTATGTTTAATTCTTGACATTTTAATTATAATGTGTCTTGGTGTGGGCCTCTTTGGGTTTATCTTGTTTGATGTTCCCTGTTCTTCCTGTACCTGGATGTCTGTTTCCTTCCTTAGGTTATGAAAGTTTTCAACTACTATTTCTTCAAATGGATTCTCTGCCCCTTTCTGTCTTCCTCTTCTGGGACACTTATTATATAAATGTTAGTGTGCTTGATGTTGTTCCAGAGGTCCCTTAGATTGTCCTCATTCTTTTTCATTCTTTTTTCCTTTTTCCGTTCCTCTTTAGTGACTTCCTCTAGTCTTTTGTCTAGCTTACTGATCTGTTCTTCTGTATCATCTACTCTGCTATTGAATTCTAGTGAATTTTTCATGTCTGTTATTGTATTCTTCAGTTGTGATAGGTTCTTTTTTATATTTTACAATTATCTACTGAAGTTCTCATGGAATTCATCTGTTGTTCTCCCAAGATCAGTGAGCATCCTTATGCCTATGACGTTGTACTCTTTGTCTGGTAGATTGTTTATTTCTGTTTTGTTTAGTTCTTTTTCTGAGGATTTGCCTTGTTCTCTTATTTGGAACATATCCTTTGTCTCCTCATTTTGTCTCTTTCTCTGTGTTTATATCTACATATTACATAGGTCAGTTGCATCTCCTCATCTTGGAGAGGCGGGCTTTTGTAGGAGATGCTTTACGAGGCCCAGCAGTGTGCCTACCTCTCATCACCAATTCCAAATTCTCCAGGAATGTCCCCTGTGTGCGCTACATGTTTCCTTCAGTTGTGGCAACGTTGCTCTCGCTGCAGGTGCACGGGGAGGCTAGGCTGTCTCCTTGGCTGAAAGGTTATAATGCTCAGCTGTGTGTGGCTGCTGTGGTCCCTTTAGTCAGTTTTTTTGGGGTGAGTAGCCCTAGTACAGTTGGCTGCAAGGTTTAATAGCACAACCCTTGTGCAGCTTTTCTGTTAAGTGAATATTCTCCCAGCATGACTTGTTGCTAGGTTCAAGGGCTTACAATTGCTGTAGGCCTCTGACATTCAAGCCTGTTCTTGGCTCTCTCAGGATTGCACCTGGGTGGCACCAGCCCCAGGAGTGGCAGCACACAATTGTTTCAGGCATTGGAAGGTGGGGTCAATCCCTATGGGGATGTTTGAGAAACACAAGTCTGCTGCAGCTGACAAGACCCGCTACCCCCAGACCCATGAACCCAGTAACACAGTCCTGCCCCATGTTCATGCCCTGAGACACTGTAGTGGACCCATGCATCCTGCTGCAGAGGCCCCATGCCGCCAATGCAGGCACATCCCTCATGCACACTCTGCCCCTTGCACATGACCTGTCTTGCAGAGGCAGACCCACTCACCCAAATGCAGAGGTCCCACCCACTGTGCCTATGAGGGCCCACAAGTTGCTCAAGGGCTTACTGTTGGGTGGGGCTAGTCCCTAGGGCAGGCTGCTTGCCCAGTCTGAGCTGGATTAAGTCAGTGCTCTAGTGACTGGGGCAGATCCCTGGGCTAACAGGCCAGCGGAGGAACTCCAATGACTTCTGCCAGGTCTGTGTCAGTATGCTTGTATTAGGTCACAATAAAGGCTGCCACCAACGTCTCAGTTCCTGAGGAGGTGGACCCAGGCTGGGGAGGTCCCATCTCTTGCTGAGATGCACCCAAAGCTTATCAAGTGGGTCTCTTTTCATGAAAGACAATGCACCTTTCTTTCTGGTGATTTTAGGTTGCTTTCTGAAACAGGTGAATTTTTGCATGGGCCCTTTAAGAGCAGGCTTTTCTTTCTCTTATGTCCGATAGCTTTTCTGGGGGTGTTACCCATTGTTAATAACCAGCAAAGCCAAATATTATGACAGTCATCTTGGTTCTTTTGAGTTTGACAGCAGCTTAGCTCTCCTACTCAGATTCCCCATTTCTCCAGAGAATGCTTTGTACCTTAAGATTGCTCTGGGCCATGAAGTGGCATGGGTAGAATGTGGCTTTTTCCTCTCCAGAAAGGAATTTCTGCATCTTCCACCTCAGTCAGAACTGTCCCTTGTTGTGGGGGTTCTTTTTATCCAGTTTTCAGTTCTCTCTCAGGAGTAATTGTTCCAAGAGCAGTTGAAAATTGATTGTGTCTGTGGCAGGAAGTGAGTTCAGAGTCCTCGTATGCTGACATATTCCCAGCAATCTTTGAAACACAATTTTTAAGTGGCACAAAATTTATTAACAATAACAAATGTACAAAACAGGACCAATGACACATGCAATATCTATGAGTCCCTGATCTAGTCAGACACAGCTTCCTAAGTCCCCCTTTCTATAGTGGAATGCTTTTTGTTTTGGAATGCGGGGCACTAACTTGTGTGGTACAAGTCAGCACAGAGAAAGCTTAGGAGTTTCTAAGTTTATATGCATCCATTGTGGCACTGCTCTGGATTTAGGACTACCTACTATTTGTTAGTACAACTGCAGTCTCTATATAGTAGGTTTACTACATTCTAAACAGATTGATACATCCTGCTATAAAATTACTAGATCAGCAATCAGTATATAGCAACCCTGTAAGACCCCCATGCACCTCCTAGTTAGGACATTTCAGCAGTTACTGTTTGCCAGAGTTCTTCTCTGACTAGGCTCACTTTGAGGGAGGAACAGGTTACAGATCCCTGTCAACTCTTTCCTTTGTGAGTGACTTCTGATCTGATCCTAGTGTGTAGTATAGATGAGAGCTTTTTTCCATCATTTTGGTATTGTAGCATATATCAAACCTGATTTTCAAACTCTTGGAACCAGTGCATATGGAAATGTCTTGGGAATGTGGTTTTCTGGGAAGATGGGCTCCTGTAAATGCAGAAACGAGAAGGTGAATTTCTCTCAAATAAGAGGGATAAGAGGATGGCATCCCTGAGATAGCTGTAGGGACTGGACACTCTTGCTCTTTTTTCTTTTTTTGGTGAGGAAGATTTGCCCTGAGCTAACATCCATTGCCAATCTTCCTCTTTTTTTTGCTTGAAGGAGATTAGCTCTGAGCTAAGATCTGTACCAATCCTTCTCCACTTTTTATGTAGGATGCCTCCATAGTGTGGATGAGTGGAGTAGGTTCATGCCTGGGATCTGAACCCGTGAACCCAGGCTGCCCAAGCAGAGCTCGCGGAACTTTGACAACTCAGCCACAGGCCGACCCCTCTTGTTCCTTTTTAAGAAATCAATTCTATTGATTTACATTGGTAGGATTTATTTCAACCATTCTGAACTGAATAAAATCTACTGCAAGTTCTTCTAAATAGACAACCATTTCTGAGGACAGTTTTAATCTCTTTTGAAGGTGAACCTGATCAGTTGTGATACCTGTCGCTGTAGTCTCAATGAAGCATCCTGGACATTTCTAATGATTGGGTTATTTGAGATACTCACATTCACTGGGATGTCACCGTCAGTTGTCAAAGTCTTTCTCAGAAGCTCACTCCTGATCCTGTGCTGTTAGGCAAGTGATGGTGCTTACCAAGTATTTTTAAGGCTCTATTTTAGGTACTTGAAAACTGTTTGTTAGTCTTGCAAGATTCTCTTTGGAATGTTGCTTTATTAATTTATATGCAGGACCGAGAACCTTATTGTTTAAAGTATTTAAAAGAGCATCTTGGCCAACAACGTGTGAATTTTAGTATTAAATCCACCTCTCTCTGGATTCACTCCCCCCAAAGAAAAAGCATCCCATACTTCCCAAACAATAGTTCTCCTTATATTTTGTCGTGATGTGTTATATTTTGGCTTGAATTTGAATTGAAGTAACATCTATATTACCTTTTTTTTTTAAGATTTTTTTTTTTATTTTTCCTTTTTCTCCCCAAAGCCCCCCGGTACATAGTTGTATATTCTTCGTTCTGGGCCCCTCTAGTTGTGGCATGTGGGATGCTGCCTCAGCGTGGTTTGATGAGCAGTGCCATGTCCACGCCCAGGATTCGAACCAATGAAACACTGGGTCGCCTGCAGTGGAGCGCGCGAACTTAACCACT
>NC_060281.1:37272380-37303576 GCF_021613505.1 Equus quagga
TTTTGTTGTACTTGCAAATGGGATTGTATTCTTAATTTCTCTTTCTGCTAATTTGTTGTTAGTATATGGAAATGCAAATGATTTTTGCATGTTGATTTTGTATCCTGTAACTTTACCATATTCATTTATTATTTCTGAAAGTTTTCTTTAATGGATTCTTTTGGGTTGTCTACATATAAACTCATGGCATCTGCAAATAGTGACAATTTTATTTCTTCCTTTCCAATTTGGATCCCTTTTACTTCTTTTTCTTGCCTAATTCTTCTTTCTAGGAGTTCCAATACTACTACTTTTGGTGGGGGAGAGGGAAACATTGAATTTATTGAACCATAGTATATATACACGTACAAGCAGATGTGTCAGGAATGGCAATGGAAATGTAGAATTATACTTGGAGAGAGGATTCAGAGCTTGATATACTTTGGCAATTATCTTTTTGGATGTTCAGTTGAAGTACTACCATTTTAAAGAAGAAATGTGTAATATAGAATTAAAGGTAAAAGACTTTAGTTTTCAGGAAAATCAGAAAAGTAATGGTCATTGATATGTGAGAACATCAGGGGTGAACAATTTATAAAAGCTACTTGAAGCCGATTTCAAGGAGGAGGTGGCAATAGCATGGCATGATTGAAGGTGATCTGAGGAAACGGACTGAAGAAAGTGTGATTTTAGCTAGAAATGCTAGTAGTTCTCTGCTTTTACACAATGCTTTACAATTTCGAATGTGTTTTCACAGTCTTGATCTTATTTATTTACTACAACACTGAGGGACAATATCATCCTTATTTTATAGCTGAGCACACTCTGGAACAGGGAGGTTAAATTCTTACTTGAAATGACAGCTTTTAAATGATGAGGCCAAGATGTGAACTTAGATATTCAGAGTCCAAAGTTATGCTCTTTCAATGGAATAATAGAATATATTTTTTTATTCCTTTTAATAAACCCTCACCTCACTAAGAAGAGACTAATGATTACCAAAAGGTGGCAACCAATTTTTCTTTCTGGTTTAATCAGCATGTTGTACATTCAAAGATTTCTTCAGTGTATTGTAAGCTTTGTGTTTATAATTTCCAATTAAGACGTCACTAACTTTCATAATTTAATTACTTAAGAATTATAAAGTTGGTCCCAAATGACTAAAGTTAAAAGAGTTTTAATATGTCAAAATGAAAATTTGTTCAAATTAATTTTAGGTTTCTTGTATATTCAGCAACCTGAATGCAGATTCATTCATTGGTCAAGTAATCAAATAAGACATAGTAAGCTAAATTTTGGAAGCTTTCTAATGCAAATGTTTTGTGCATATGAATATGTAAGTGAGTGTTTTGGGAGTGGGAGGGCGTAGATGATGGAAATGTAGCATGTGATTTAGGGGTTTTTCTACATGTTTTGGGGTTATATTGCTCAGAGTAATCTCTCCATGAGACTAAATACATCTAATTTTCTTTAGATTCCAGAAAATTCCTTCCAAGATGAAATTGTTTGGGAGGATCCTCCGAGAACTTCATAGAAGCAATGGGAGTGTCCAGCTCCAGTCTGTGAAAACTCTGCTTACTTCAGAATCTCCAGAGTCATATCCTGTGCAGGAGTGGGGTGAGGGACTGGATGTACTCAATAGAAAGTAATCAGATTTCATTACCATTAACTTTTAGTGGAAGCATAGATGTCTATATTCAATATGTCCCACCTTCTGTGTTAGCTGACCATGTACGTGAAAGTTCTTTTGAGAAGTGAAATATTTTCAATATGGAATAATTAAGCAACATGCTTCCTTTACAGTATGGTACTATATTTTACTTTACTTATAATTGCTTCAATCAATTTTGAGCTTTTTGAGATTTTAAGAATCCCTGTGCCCATCATTTTATTGTTTTTCCTATAATTTTCCTTCTGTTTTCACATTTAGCATATTTATCTGTACTCTATTTAACTGAAATCTCTGTGTATATCTACTGTCTCTCTCAGGTGCCATTGTTTGTCCTTCTAGATTTGTCTTTTCTATCTCTCCCCTTTGTTTCTGACCCTTTCCCTTTTCCTTTTCCCTATGTGGGCTCTTTATCTAGTGATAACCACAGAAGTCAAAGGCTGGGCATCAGTAAGGGGTGGCAGCATTTCACTTAGGAAATCCTTTCCTCCTACGTATCTCAGATAGAGGGCCAGCAGTGAGGAAGAGAATCTGAGAGTTCAGGATATTTCAGAGACCAGAAATAGCCTGTTCAATAATTTAGTGAGGTGGTGACAATTTAGGTATTTCAAATGAAAGGCTATGCTATCTTCATCATGTCTAGTCTACAGAGAAGATGGTGTCCTGGAACCTGGTAATCATTCCTTTTCTTTCCTTTTACATTGATGTTACTTTTCCTTAGGTCAGTATTGATTGTTTTTCAACTTGTATTCCTTTTAGTCCACCTGTCTGATTCCTTACAAATCCCTAATAATTTTTCCTTTTTTCAGAACTTAGCTTTTCTAAATGTGATTTTATTTTTTTGAGGAAGATTATCCCTGAGCTAACATCTGCCACCAATCCTCCTCTTTTTGCTGAGGAAGACTGGCCCTGAACTAACATCCATGCCCATCTTCCTCTACTTTATATGTGGGATGCCTGCCATGGCATGGCTTGACCAGTGGTGCACAGGTCCTTACCTGAGATCTGAACCAGCGAACCCTGGACTGCTGAAGTGGAAGGTACAACTTAACTAGTGCGCCACTGGGCTGGCCCCTCCAAATGTGATTTTTATCAGCAATATTCATTTAAACAATATTCTTGATCATTTATGTCATTTTATATAGCCTCTTTGTTCTGCTTTCTTATTTCTATAGAAATCTATAGATTTCTTATTTCTTATTTCTATACATGAGTATAACATTGTCCTATGTGTTGTTTCTTATTTCCTCTGGCCATCTCTCTCTCCCTGTCTCTATGTTTCTCTCTGTCTGTCTACTGTCTTTCTCTCTCTGTGTATTTATACCTGTGTAAAAAATATGTTCATTTTAAAGAATAATTACTAAGTGAATAGTCATGATATTTCCACCTTTGTAAACTAGAACCTGGACGGTACCTTGGACAGCCTCTGCCCAAATGCATCCCTTCTCTCTTCATTGATCTTGACTTTGTTATAATCAGCCTTTTGATATTCTTTTTAATATTGACTATAATATTTGATTATAACTATAGTTTTAACACCTATGTTTGCCTTTGTAAGCAAGTTTGCTTTACCTGTTTTTGGACTTTATGTAGAGGGATTGGTTCCTTTGTGACCGGCATCTTTTGCACAGCAATTTTGTGTGAAGGACAAGGTTTCAATTTGTTTTGCTGCAGTTTATTCATATTCCTTGTACAGTGCTCTGTTGTATGAATAGGTCACAATTTTCCTATTTTACTGTTGATGAGCATCTGGATTATGTCCAGGTTTTGGTTAATACAAATAATACTGCTGTGATCATTCTCATACATGTGTCTTGAGGCACATGACCAAGAACTACTTTAGAGAATATTAAACCGAGGAATGCAATTGCAGGTCGACATTCCTAGATAATGTCAAATGGTTATAGAAAGTGATTTTGCCAATTAATACTCGTAGCAGCGAGAGTGAACTGGGAAGAAAAGCGTTAACAGCAGATCCGCAATTCCCTCCCTCCTCTGGACACCCTAAACAGTATTGGTCTTACCAGACATCCTTTAAATATTATGATGAGATTTTAACTAGCAGGGCGATAGGTGAGAAAGTTCTAACCTAAGAATGTTTTTAGGAGGAGTTAGATAGTTCATCTCTCTACACTGAATCTCATAAATAAAACTGGAATTTCTGGTTATATGGGAAACAATTGGCTACAGAATGAAAATTAGTCACAGAAGCTCTCTATACATGTGTGACTAATGGCATATAAAAACCAAGATACTTCAAACCTAAGTCGCTTTCTATGAGCTAGCATATACTGCTAATTAGCAGTTGTCTATTACTCTGAAACAAAATGTGTTCCAGTCTGGACAAAGGGATTTCATTATTTTTGAAGTTGTATGTGATGTTTAGGGCTCAAGCTTGCTAAAATGAGATGTTATTATTTATACTTGCCTTTTGCCTGCATAGTCAAGTAAAGTTGTTTTGAAATTAATTGATCTTTAAACTTGACTTCAACAGATGAAACACCCATCTACTTTCTTCTATTTTCCTCTAACAATTATTTGTAACTATCCAGGTAAACTCCAAGTCATTTGGAATATATATCCAAAGACTAGTTAAATTCAAGGGAACCATGTAAATTTCATTGAAAAATAGTAATTTTGTTCTTATTATTTGAGTAAATCGTTAAAATTCTTGGAATATAAATTGAAGAATGTTATAGAGGATATGAGATTGTATTCCTTAGCCACATTAGAAGTTTGGTAATAAATTTGTGATTGCCTTCCATTATATTCATCTTAAAGATTAAAATGTGCCTAATTATTAGTTTTGTGATCTCTTGTAAGTTGCTTATGAATGAAATTAAATGAAAAATTTATTTACATATTTACATTTAAAATCAAGTAACTGAACGATTTATTTATATGCAAGGTATTTTTTAGAATTGTGAGAAAAAACTAAGATTTTTATGAAACATCTGTCATTAAAAGATGAGAACTAAGGTAACTAGGGAGGTTTAGGGTGTTATCTGTCCTCTGTCAAATATACGAAATTAGAGAAGAGACAGATTAGGTGTCCTCTGGCATTCTCCTTGATGCTCATTCTCCCTGGGCATTGCCATCTCTGGACAGCTTGGTGACATGAGCTAATCAACAGTATAAGACCTACATTCCACAGAGACTTCAGCCAGGTAAACAGGTTTAGGTCTTCATCTGTGCCAGTCCAGTCACAGCATAGTGTCATTTTACACTCTCACGTTGCTCATGGAGTCTCTCTGTCATAAAGCCAGGTCACTGTATTGCAGAAATAATACTAAGAGTTCGAAGTTGCTTTTCTTCAGCTTTCTACTAGCTAGAGGCGCAATGCAGATCTCCAGTACCAGGTGAAGATACATGAAGTCATCATGAGAAAGTGTCTTCTTGCTTAAGAAGAATTTCTGGACAATCCAATGCTGGTATAATCAACTGTTGCATTCACTCCACACAACCTAATTCCTGATTCTACACATCCAAGTTTTAACCCCAGTACTTTATTAAAGGCAATAAGTTGGAGATGAGGTAGGAAAGTAGCTTAGGACCTGCAGATAAGGTGAATAAAGGTGAGTGGAATGGAACTCAGTCTCTGTGTTGCTTTTGCAAGTGGAAAGTTATTTTATTTCCAGTTGCAATTATTGTTGAAAGAAAAAGCTAAATTGGTTTGCATGTATGTCCATTGACAAAACGAACAGACTAAAGAATTCACCAAATATTAGAACTAAATTTAATTGTTCATTTTATAAGCTAACAATTTCTTCCTAGAAGTTTAATCCTATTGAAGTACCATTTTATTCTTTTAAAATTTATTTTATATATATTTTATATACTTTATTTATTTATTATACCTTAGTATGTACATATGGAAAATAGTTTAAATAGAGCATATTTAGGTGTAGTAAAATACGCCCTTCAGTTAGAAAAATAGTGTATGCGTGTATGTAAAATTATTAGATCATATGCTTTCATTCTTTCCCTTTGTCTTCTTATTTTCCGTGAAATTACACAATATTTGTTCTCTATGGTTAAAATGTATTCTCAGTATTTGTAGTTTTAAAATGTTTATTTTTCTCCCTTAAAGAGGCACCAAAATATCTAAAATATGTATAGTCTTCAAAATGCTAGGTTGCAAGTTACAACAAGAAGTTTCCGTTTTGTAATATTGTATCAATGCATCTTTATGTTGACTTTATTGTTAATGAGAAATGATGATTCGTCAGTTGGTTACAAATATCAATTTAAAGAGGAAAAGTTAGCAACATAGAAGTGACCTGAATGTTTAATTAATTGATGAGCTAGGAAACAAGTTTTTTTTTCTATTGAGGTCACATTGGTTGATAACTTTACATAAATTTCAGGTATACATTATTATATTTCAACTTCCATATAGACTGCATCATGTTCACCACCGAAAGTCTAGTTTTTTATGGGATTACATTGAGGTGATGTGTAAAGTGCACTAGTGACCGTCCTTCCATCCTTGCACCTGCTCATGAATGACTCTTGTATGAACATTGTTGGTGCCCAGCTCAGATGTTCTTTACTGGCTGGAGCCCTCATCCATACCTTACTTGTTATGGATGAGTTCAGTCTAACATGAGGCTATGGAAATTTTATCAGCACTTTTTCAGGATTCATTCAGGAACTGGAGAGGGCAGAGTTTGTATGTTAAATATATCAGTGAATGTTGTATAATTAGAAATATCTTAAATACAGACATTATCTTGGATCTTTTATCTTTAAAATGTGTAGTTTGCATACTGAGTATCTGATTTTATTGAAATAAGTATTCTTCCACTAAAATTCTTGGAGTTACATTATATTTCAATATTGTGCAATTTTTGTAATTGTAAACTACTACCTCTACCACATGATATGTGTCAGTACTAAGCATTTAACCTGTTTCATTTGATGCCTGTTCTCTTGATTTTTATTGTCAAGTTGTGTTTTTGTGAGATGTCATTCCCGATTATATTCTTTTTTTGATGGTAAGTTTTACATAGGATGCCATCTTTGTTTTGTAAGAATCTATTTATTTTACCTATTCAAAATTTTTTTCTATGAGTATAATCTCCATTTTTTAAATTATTTACTTTTTTGTATCCAAAGTAATCATTTGTGTGCAAATTTTATAATAGGACTTTCCTATGTCATGTCATATTGTGATGGTTACTAAGGACATCATTCTTTTCTCCAGTACCTAGGATGCATGTGTCTAATATTTCCAGTCATTATTATTTATATAGTTTATCTAATGTGAATCAATCTTTCTTATCGCATTTTGTCAATTGATACTTATCTAAACAGAGATGACGATTCCCAGTTAAATTACACAATTCTTTAAATGTGGCAGGAAGGGAATCAAGTAAAATTTCTCATTTGACTTTAGCGAAAAAAATATTCCTTCTCTTGGAAGATTGCTTTTGTGGTGGTGCAAACAGCTTTAGGAGGGATGGATTCCAACTAAGAAAAGACGAGCAGAACAAAGTACCCTAGATCAGCAGAACATACTCTTGAGAATTAATGGGATAATGCATCTTACAGCTAGATCTTTCCCATATCTAGTCTTCCAAAAGGATAATGATTTTCCTGAATTGTAATGAGAAAAAAATCAAAAGTCAGAAGATAGAATATGACATTAGTATCCTAATTACCTCCCAGTGTGCTCTCCAGAGTGGCATTGGAAGCAATGATCACACTTAGGCAATCACATTCTTTTTTCTGTTTTAGTGGGCATCTCCTTTGCCTGATATTTTATTTTTAACTTGAAATCATATTCATTTTTGTCTCTGTCAGATAGGTAGGTATACAGCATTCTTTTTTTACTAAAATACAAATTATCATGTAAAGCAAAATATGGTTTGTACAACTTCATCTCACCAGGGTTTATCTTTGATGAATTGCCATCTTGGTCTTTATTTATATGATAAAAGAAAATACATCATTATTTTATTATAATGGTGCTTTATTATATTGGTGTTTCCCTTGGATGAGTTAGCATTTTATTTTTGCCCTCCTTCACTCTCATGAATACTTCTTTTATTACGTACAATTTAAATATTAGCCAGCAGTTCATTTCAGATGAGTGTCTCTATCTATATTTGTGTATGTGTGCATGAGACTGAACCACGGCTTGTTTTTATTTGCTTTTCTGAGCAGGTGTGAGTCAGAGGATGTATCTTGTCATTTCCTATTTAGACTGTCTCCCATATTTTCATAATAATTCTATTATGAATTTTTTTGTGCATAGATTTTTGTGTGGATATCGCTGATCACATTCTTATAAGAAATCAAAGGAAGTATGAAATATAGTGAAATACTACATTCTCTATGTCATGTGTGATGATTGCTCTGAATTTTAATGCATCTATTTGATTGACGATAAAGTAATCTGGTTAAAAGTATGAACTTTGATGTCGTAGGGATCTGGGTTGACGTTAAAACATTTAGAAGTTTAACGATCTTGGGTAAGCTATTCAACAACTTTAATCGATTTGTTCATATGTTTAAAGGGGACGGCAAATAAGTTTCAAAATTTCTTTAAGACTTTAGTTGAGATTATGCATGTCAATATTTTAGAGCATATCAAACACTCAATAATACCAGCCAGTATTAACATTGGTAATGTAAGTAGCATATCAGTTCAACTTTTGGATACTTCAATTTTTTAAACTTTAAATGTGAAAACATTTTGTATAGATCAAATATTGGTTTTCTAGATAAGCGAAAAGAACTCTCCCATACTGTTGTTTTGTTACTGAGTATAAATGTAATTTAGTTTAACTAATCCTTCTCATGTGCGATGTATTAAATTTCTATTGAGAATGATTTTATATTCCAAAACATAAATTTTTTTGGTTGTTTGCTTTCTTTTGAACTAAATTCTGAGACAAGAAGGACATTTACATCTGTGATAGAGGATATTTCCCAGTGGCCTCTCTAGCACTAATGCTTCTTTCCCTTGATCTTTACTTTTCCCTTATTAAGATTTTATTAATATTTATTTTATGCCACTTTGTACCAATTTATTTTGCACATCAAAGTGTCTATGCCCAAATCTGATTCAGATTTTAAGTCTTATAAAAATAAAAAATTTACCAATTGATTATCCATTTGAATTTGCTAGAACTGAAATATTCATTTTCTGATGCCAGTTAGGTCAGTGTATGACCGTCCTTATGCAATGCTAAATAGTTGGATGAAAATGGGAATCAACTAACCTTAGAGCTGGCAAGGTGTTTGGTCCAGTGTAACTCACTCTTCAAGGTAGCTTCCAGAAAGGTGTATATATAAAATTAACCTTATGTAGATGGATGTTCTTAGGTTTCTATAATACCAAAATATCCTTTTATTTATGCCTTTATTTGTATTGCTTTTAGTTTTACAATAGATCTCTTTGATTTGTCATTGCTTTGACAATGTGTCTGTCTTTTTCTCTATGTATTTATCTTTTTAATTATTTTATCACGGGGAGTGATGTAAATCATTACACTTTGCACATAGACTACACAATGGGATAACGATTAAAAATTTCTACCCTGATTAGAATGTTGACAGAAAACAATCCCACCTCTTTCAGGAATTCTACACACTCTAGTTGTTGGTAATATGTGAAAATGAAATCAGCAGAAGGAAAGGAAAGTGTTGGCCACTGGACTTTAGAGTTGTGATTCCAACTGACTACTCATAGCCGATGTATTTTCAGAGGACTTGTAAAATTGGTATGGTAATTTTAGGCATCTTGAGGGCAAGAGTTAAACACTGAAACTGAATAGTGGTAATTGAGTGGTGTCTGACTATTTGTTTTTCCACTGTAAAATGACCAGGGTAGCCCTCACAAATAGAATGTTTTAGGTAGAGTACAGATGCAAAACTGTCAAAATATGCAGTCAGCATTATTAGTGATATTTTGAATGTAATTTAATCTAGATCATAAAATCCAATATCTGAATGTATTTTAGATGTTATCTTGCATTATATTCTCTTGCATGTGAGGTATGTACAATTCAGTTGTGTAGAATTTTGAGACACATATTTAAAGTAACCTTCTGCCTCTGTCTGCTTCTCTTTCTTATTCTTTCTGATCACGCTGCAGTATTTCCCTCATTTTCTCTAACGTACATATATTCTGACGGTACTTTAGATCCTATTAAACTCAATCTGAAACAGCTCTTTCAAACCCATAAATAATGCAACTTAAGGTCTATTATTTGATTTTCCTTGTATTAAATATCAATGAAATTACCTTTAATGCTAACATAGAACTACAATGGTATAAGATATGTTCATCTCAGTGAGTACACCATTTATGAAAGCAGTTGCGTATGAAAATCCCATGGCTATGTCTTTTAACACAATAGATGCACCCCAACCCCACCATTTACTATTGTTTTTTTAAAGATTGGCACCTGAGCTAATGACCTTTGCCAATCTTCTTTTTTTTTTCCTGCTTTTTCTCCCCAAATCCTTCTTGTGGGTCCTTCTAGTTGTGTAATGTGGGACGCCGCCTCAGTGTGGCCTCACAAGTGGTGCCATATCCTTGTCCAGAATCTGAACCAGTGAAACCCTGGGCTGCTGAAGCCGAGTACATGAACTTAACCACTGGGCCAAGGGTCCGGCTCCTGCAATTTACTTTTTGAAGACACCTTCTGAAAATGTCTAAATGCTTGGTTTGACAGGAACCAAGTGCTGACAAGGATGGAACAGAAAAATGGAAGTTCTCTCACTGGGTTTGTCCTGCTGGCTTTCTCTGACAGGCCTCAACTGGAGCTGGTCCTCTTTGTGGTTCTTTTGATCTTCTATATCTTCGCTTTGCTGGGAAACACAACCATCATCGCATTGTCCCACCTGGACCCACATCTTCACACTCCCATGTACTTTTTCCTCTCCAACCTCAGCTTTCTGGACCTGTGTTACACTACTAGCATTGTTCCCCAGTTCCTGGTTAATCTCAGGGGAACAGACAAATCTATCTCCTTTGCTGGTTGTGTAGTTCAGCTGTTCATCTCTCTAGGCTTGGGAGGCACTGAATGTGTTCTCTTAGGAGTTATGGCATTTGACCGTTATGTAGCTGTCTGCAGGCCCCTTTACTACACAGTAATCATGCACCCCCGTCTCTGTGCCCTGATGGCTTCTGCTTCATGGTTCATTGGTTTTGCCAACTCCTTATTGCAGACAGTCTTCACTTTCCTTTTACCAATTTGTGGGAGAAATAAATTAGATCACTTTTTCTGTGAGGTCCCTGCATTTCTCAAGCTTGCCTGCATTGACACCAGTATGATTCAGTCAGAGATGTTTTTTCTCGGTGTTTTCATTCTTCTCATACCTGTTACATCAATCATGTTCTCCTACTGTCAGATTGTCAGGGCCATCTTAAGGATAAAGTCAGCAGCAGGGCAGACAAAAGCATTTGGGACATGTGGATCTCACCTCACAGTGGTCACTCTGTTCTATGGCACAGCCATCTATGCTTATCTCCAGCCCAGCAACAACTACTCTCAGGATCAGGGCAAGTTCATAGCTCTTTTCTACACCATCGTTACTCCCATGATCAACCCCCTCATCTATACACTGAGGAACAAGGATGTGAAGGGAGCAATGAGGAAGGTGCTTTGGAAGGACTATGACTCCAGATGACGTGACAAGGAAGACACGTTAATAGAAGGACTTCGAATACCAGAGCCCTTAAGATGTTTGTGTCGTCCAGGATTCTTCCAAAATTTCCCTTGACAGCTCTCAAAGGAATTTCCTTACCTCATTCTCTCATGAAAATGGGTGTTGAAAATCTAAGTTCATGGATTCATTCCAACCTCCAGAATTGTGAATTTTATTTTTTAGAGCATCTGCCTTTTGTTTATTGTTATTAAAGCCTCCACAGATGTCTCTTATTTGCAGTCTCACTTGCAAACATTATTCCATTTCTACTTGCAAAAAGATATTTAAGTACATACCATAAAGGCACAGCCAAATAAGAGCATGAAGCCACTGAAACCTTGTAAGAAATATTGACATTGTATCATTTCCTAGCAATTACTGGAGCATACCACTTAGTCTTGCATTTGGGCATGGATCTGTTACAAAGTCCAAAAGTTGACTATACCGTCTTTTTCATAGAAGCAGGTAGGAAAACTGTGGAAAAAACAAACTAAGCTCAAAGAAAAACTTACTAACATCAATCCTGATAAAGCCATTCTGGAGTTCATCCCAACAGTGACCTCACCAGTGCGGTAGCCATATTATGTGGCATTTATTTCATAGAAGGCTGTACACAGGATCACTGGGTGAAGGGAATGATGCAATACTGCCAGTGACAATGGTAGCCATTTGCTGGTAGTGCTTATGTATAATTTGGTCTATAGCCATAGAACATCAATGGTTACTTAAATTTGCAAGTCCCCTTTTACTTTTTTGAAAATCAATTTAGAGGACATTATCATATCTGAATAGTACATGACCCAAGTTCTATTTCATAGTTTACACATTTTGCCTAGTAATGTAGCCAAAGTTTCAAAGGGTAAAATACATTAAATTTCTCTCTTCTTACATTTTATAAAATTGTTTGATTCAGACATCCATTGGTCAGTGCCTTCGTATCTCACATCCTGCAACACCCCATATAATTTGAATTCAGTGACATAATATAACAATATAAGAAGTAGCCTCTTATTCCCAGGAAACCTCATGTTTTCTGGAAGCTTACTCAAATTCATCTGGAGGAAATTTAAAGAATAATGTGCATATTAATTTTTAAAAATCTCTATATGCCTAAACTTTATAAACAGCCATCTCGTGAAATAATCTTCATTCAATTCTGAATTATGCAATAAGTATAAACATTCCAGAAAAATTGAATCTGACATTCTAGCCCTGAGATCCCCATCAAAGCTCAGTTTGCAGTGTATATTTGTCTTGGGATATGAATCCTGGTGTTTGCATATATTTAATGTCATGAACAGTGTATTTTTCCATGGAGGTTAAAGTTTTGACAATGTCATCATCACAGAAATGTTTGTGGTTTTTGATAGGTTTTCCCAAAGTGTAGCACAGTGAAGGTAAATACACGTGTGTCTCTGGGTGGAGACATGCAAAATATTATCATACAGTCTCCTGTCCTGACAACCAACCTACATCCTCCTGGGCCTTGAACCTCCTCTGTTTGTCATGCTCATGACAAGTGATCTTGAAAGAGACCCAGGTTGGTGAACTGGCAATGACAGCTAGGAGAGATTATACACATGGTCAAGATTCTATCTGTATCCTTAAGAGCATCCCAGCATTCACACTTGAAATCAACACTTGGAAAAACATGTAATTTGACACCATAGAAATGCTTAATTTATACCAGTATAAAAACAGTTTTGGAATACTGCTTACCCCAAGTTGTGACAAATTTCCCACTCTCCATTATTGCTCAACAGCACCTTGAAATTTCTACCCAAGTGGTCAATTTAAAATCCCGTGAATGAACTTTGTTTGGTGCAGAAAACCTCAAGGTCTCCTGAAGCCATTGATATAAGAAAATTTTTATCCATTGAAGTATATGGGGAAGCCATTCTGGTTTGAGTTGATCTGGCCTGAATTTTATTTGAACCCAAGAAGCCTGACATTTGACCTGTCAAATGTGTATTGTACATCTGCTTTAATCATTACCTTAAAGTAAAAAATTGTACTCTTTTGAAGATAAGAATCAATACCTCCCTTCTTACAACGCCAGCACTCTTTGAAGATATGTCTCAGTCCCCAGGACGCCAGAGTCATGTTGACCTGCTGTGTACATGCTAATCTGTAAGAAACTTCTCCTTGAACTCTTGCAGGAATGTACCCCTGTCATGCTTGATGTATGCATCTTTGTTTTGAAAAGGTATATATCTGTGCTAAAAATCACTCTTCTCCAGGCCCTTTTCTTCCCCTGTGAAGGCTGAGACTCCCAGGATATAGTCCTCAGTTTGACTCAAATAAAACTCTTTTCTTTTCTTTTGCAATAAAATGATTATCGTTATTTGCATTGACACTACAGAGACTATTGTTCTGACTGAGCCACTGCTTCTCTGCTCTTAAGGACACACAAAACGCTGCCAAACACATTTATTTCCTTTAAGTAAACACGTGAATGGGACTTGAAATAGTTACATTCCTTGGAAATAAATTACAGATAATAAACATCTCTGAGCCCCATGATAAAATTTAAAAAAAATTGCACAAGAGGCCAATCTCAGGTTCAGTATTGTGCTGTAACATTTTTCAAATGGGATCTAAGAACTCTCCCTTCTCAAGCTCTCCATGCTTTGTCTATAACAGACTACAGGGGTTGAGTCAATGGCCCCCCAAATTATTTGGATTGTTTCCTTCTGAATTCTCACTAACAACTGTGGAAAAGCTGCAGTGATTTTACCCAAGGTTGGCTAAATTCCTTTGTCCCATCTGTGTTGAGCATGTGGAGTTCAGGACTATCATTGTGCCCTAGAACAATTCATGGATTCTTCCAGCTGTAGGAGAGGAAGACAATTCCTCTACCCTCTAGGTCCTTCTGGCTTGTGTAAGAATTAAATTGTTATGAGATAGAATAGCAGGGGAAAATAAAAGTTGAATAACATGTATTCATGGGAGAAACCCAGAGAAACTGAGTAACTCAGCCAGAATGGCCGAAGCTGCTGCCTTAAATACCATCTTCAGCTAAAGACAAAGGAAGATGTTGAGGGTAGTGGTTTGGGGCTTCAAAGGGGAAGAAGGCAATTTAAGTGGAGATAGAAATGAAAATGTTTGTTAAACAAGTATTTGTTGGGCTCTCTATAGACAATGTTATCTTATGATATTCCTGGAATAGGGCTTTTATCTTAAATTCTATTTGGCAGTTAGGGGGAGAGCAAAGTCTCTTTCAGGGTCATTTGTTCTGAAAAATAATCAAAGCAAAGAGGTAAATTTTGGGGTGGCCAATTCTCATCCCCCACCCAGTCCTTGTGTCCCCTGAGGAACACAGAGTGTACATCTTTGGCTCAGCTGATGAGTGATCATCAGAGACCCCAAATGTCAGTCAGACTCACATGAAGCACTGCTTAAAGTGGATTCTTTTTTTTTTAAACTTTTTTATTGAGGTAACATCAGTTTATCACATTATATAAATTTCAGATGTACCTCATTATATTTCGATTTCTTTTTAGATTACGTCATGTTCACCACTCAAAGACTAATTACAATCCATCACCATACACAGCGCCTAATCACCCCTTTTACCCTCTTCCCCACTGGTAACCACCAATCCAATCTGTGTCTCTCTATTTTTTTCTTTATCTTCTATTTATGAGTGAGATCATATGGTATTTGACTTTCTCCTTCTCACTTATTTCTCTTAGAATAGTACCCTCAAGGTCCATCCATTCTGTCACAAATGGCAAGATTTCATTTTTTTGTGTGTGTCTGAGTAGTATTCCATAGTGTATATATAGCACATCATCTTTATCCATTCATCCTTTGATGGGCACCAAGGTTGCTTCCAAGTCTTGGATATTGTGAATAATTCCACAAGGAACGTGGAAGAGTATATATCTTTATGCATTCCTGCTTTGATATTCTTTACTTCGTACCTAGCAGTGGAATATCGGGATCATATAGTAGTTCTATTCTTATTTTTTTTGAGGAACCCCCATACTATTTCCATGGTGGTTGTACCAGTTTGCACTTCCACCAGCAAAGTATGAGAGTTCTCTTTTTCCCACATCCTCTCCAACACCTGTTATTTATTGTCTTGTTAATTATAGCCACTCTGATGGATGTGAGGTGATATCTCATTTTAGTTCTGATTTACATTTCCTTAATAATTAGTGACATTGAACATCTTCTCACGTGTCTGTTGGCCATCAGATCATCTTCTTTGGAAAAATGTTCGTATCTTTTGCCCAATTTTTAATTGGGTTGTTAGTATTTTTGTTGTTGAGATGTATGAGTTCTTTATATATTTTGGATATTAATCCCTTATCAGACATCTGGTCTGCAAATATCTTCTCCCAATTGTTAGGTTGTCTTTCTGATTTGTTGATGGTTTCCTTTGCTGTGCAGAAGCTGTTTAGTTTGATGTAGCCCCATTTGTTTATTTGTTCTATTGTTTCCCTTGCCATTCAGAGATGGTGCTTGAAAATATGCTGCTAAGACCAATGCCAAGGAGTGTACTGCCTATGTTTTCTTCCAGAAGTTTTATGGTTTCAGGTCTTACACTCAAGTCTTTAATCCATTTTGAATTAATTTTTGTGTATGGTGTGAGATAATGATCTAATTTCATTCTTTTGCATGTGGCTGTCCAGTTTTCCCAACACCATTTATTGAAGAGACTCTCCTTTCTCCATTGTATGTTCTTGGCTCCCATGTCAAAAATGAGCTGTCCATAGATGTATAGGTTTATTTCTGGGATCTCCCTTCTGTTTCATTGATCTGTGTGTCTGTTTTTGTGACAGTACCATGCTGTTTTGATTCCTATAGCTTTGTAGTATGCTGTGAAATCAGGGAGTGTGATACCTCCAGCTTTGTTCATTTTCTCAGGATTCCTTTGGCTATTCAGGATCTTTTGTTGTTCCATATAAATTTTAGGATTCTTTGTTCTATTTCTGTGAAAAATGTTGTTGGAACTTTGATATGGATTGCATTGAATCTGTGGATTGCTTTAGGAAGTATGGACATTTTAACTATGTTAATGCTTCTAATCCAAGAGCACAAAGTATCTTTCCATTTATTTGTGTCTTCTTCAATTTCTTTCAACAATGTTTTATAGTTTTCAGTGTACAGATCTTCACTTCTTTGGTTAAATTTATTTCTCAGTATTTTATTCTTGTTGATGTAATTGTAAATGGGATTGTATTCTTGATTTCTCTTTCTGCAACTTTGTTGATGTTGTATCAAATGCAACTGATTTCTGTAGGTTGATTGTGTATTCTGCAACTTTATGATACTCATTTATTATTTCTAAAAGTTTTTTGGTGGATTCTTTAGGGTTTTCTATATATAAAATTATGTCGTCTGCAAATACTGACAGTTTCACTTCTTCTTTTCCAATGGATTCATTTTATTTCTTTTTCTTGCCTGTTTACTCTGGTTAGGACTTCCAATACTATGTTAAATAAGAGTGATAAAACTGGGAATCCTTGTCTGGTTTCTGTTCTTAGAGGGATCACTTTTAGTTTTTCTCTGTTGAGTATGGTATTGGTTGTGGGCTTGTTATATATGGGCTTTATTATGTTGAGGTACTTTCCTTTGACACCCATTCTATTCAGAGTTGTTGTCATAAATGGATGTTGTATCTTGTCAAATGCTTTCTGTGCATCTATTGACATGGTCATGTGATTTTTATTCTTCATTTTGTTATTCTGGTGTATCATGTTGATTGATTTGTAGATAGGGAGCCATACCTGCATCCCTGGAATAAATCCCACTTAATCGTGGTGTATGATCTTTTTAATGTATTGTTGTATTCGTTTTGGTAGTATTTTGTTGAGGATATTTGCATCCATGTTTATCAGTGATATTACCCTGTAATTTTCTTTTTATGTGTTGTCCTTGTCTGGTTTTGCTATCAGGGTAATGTTAGCCTTATAGAATGAGTTAGGAAGCTTCCCCTCCTCTTCAATTTTTTGGAAGAATTTGAGGGATAGGTATTAAGTCTTCTTTGAATGATTGGTAGAATTGACCAGGGAAATAGCCTAGTCCTGGAGTTCTACTTTTTTGGCATTTTTTTGATAACTGTTTCAGTTTCCTTACTGGTTATTGGTCTATTCAAATTCTCTATTGCTTCCTGTTTCAGTTTTTGAAGGTTGTATGATTCTAAGAATTTATCCATTTATTCTAGACTATCCAATTTATTGGCATATAGCTTTTCATAGTATTCTCTTATAATCTTTTGTATTTCTGAGGTGTCCTTTGTAATTTCTCCTCTTTCATTTCTGATTTTATTTGTGTTCTGTCTTTTTTCTTTGTAAGTCTAGTTAAAGGTTTGTCAATTATGTTTATGTTCTCAAAGAACCAGGTCTTAGTTTCATTCATTTTCTATTGTTATTGTAGTCTCTACTTCACTAATTTCTGCTCTGACTTTTCTTATTTTCCTTCTTTCTACTGACTTTGGGCTTTGCTCTTCTTTTTCCAGTTCCGTTAGATTTTTCTTATTTGTTGAGGTCAGCCTGCATTTCTATAAACTTTACTCTTAGAACTGTTCTTGCTGTATCCCATATATTTTGGCATGTTGTATCATTTTTGTTTGTCTCTGGGTATTTTTTTTTTATTTCTTCTTTGATTTGTTCATTGACCCAGTTGTTGTTCAGTAGCATTTTGTTTAATCTCCACATATTTGTGGCTTTTCTAATTTTCTTCGTGTAGTTGATTTCTAGTTTCATATCATTGTGGTCAGAAAAGATGCTTGGTATTATTTCAATCTTCTTAAATTTATTGAGACTTGTTTTGTGGCCTAATATGTGATCTACCTTGGAGACGGCTCCAAGTGCATTGGAAAATAAAGTATATTCTGAGGTTTTCTATGGAATGTTCTGTATATATCTACTAAGTCCAGTTGATCTAATGCGTCGTTTAAGGCTATTTTTTTCCTCACTGAACTTTTGTTTGGATGATCTATCCATTATTGCAAGTGGAGTGTTAAAGTCCTCTACTATTATTGTTTTACTGTCTAGTTCCCCTTTTATGTCTGTTAATTTCTTTATATATTTAGGTGCTCCAATGATGGATGCATAGATATTTTCAAGTGTTATGCCCTCTTTTTGGATTGTTCCCTTCAGCATTATGTAGTGCCCCTCTTTGTCTCTTGTTACAGTTTCTGTTTTAAAGTTTATTTTTTATGATATAGGTATTGCTACCCCAGCTTTCTTTTCATTGTTATTTGCATGAAGTATCTTTTTCCATCCCTTCACTTTGAGTTTGTAAGTGTCTTTAGGTCTGAGGTGCATCTCTTGTATGTAGCATATATATAGGTCTTGTTTTTTTATCCAATTGGTCATCCTATGTGTTTTGATTGGAGCATTTAGCCCATTCATATTAAAAGTAGCCATTAATAAACAGGTACTTCTTGCTTTCTTGTTGCTTTTTTTCTTGGTGTTTTAGTAGTTCTTCTCTGTTTCTTTCCTCTTCGCATGCTTTCTTTCCTTGTGGTTTGATTGCTTTCTTTAGTATTATGTTTGAGTTCTGTTCTCATAATTTTTTGTGTACTTCTTATAGGTTTCTAGTTTGTGATTACCATGAAGGTGATATATAATAACCTATGTATATAGCACTCTATGTTAAGTTGATGATCTCTTAAGCTTGACCTCTTGCTTAAAGCTCTACATTTTTAACCCCTCCTCCCAGGTTTTATGTTTTTGATACCATATCTAACTTTTTTTGGTATGTGTATCCATTACCCTTTTATGATGGAAACAGATAATTTTGGTACTTTTGTCTTTTGACTTTCATATTAGCTTCATATTTGGTTCATCTGCTACCTTTACTGTGTATTTGCCTTTACCAGTGATTATATTGTATTTTTTAATAATATTCTTATTTATATTTGTAGTCTTTTATTTTCCCACTTGATTAACTTCCTTTAGCATTTCTTGTAGGGCTTGATAAACTTCTTTAGTTTTTTCTAGTCTGGAAAAGCCTTTAGCTCTCCTTCCATTCTGAATGATATTCTTGCCAGGTAGAGTATTCTTGGCTGTAGGTTTTTTCCTTTCAGCACTTTAAATATATCATGCCCCTCCCTTCTTGCCTGTAATGTTTCTGCTAAGAAGTCAGCTGATAGGCTTATGGGATTTCCGTTGTAGGTAACTTGTTGCCTTTCTCTTGCAGCTTTTAGAATTCTCTCTTTATCTTTAATCCTTGAACATTTTACTTGTAACGTGTCTTAGTGTGGGCCTCTTTGGGTTCATCTTGTCAGGTTCTCTCTGTTTCCTGCACCTGGATGTCTGTTTCCTTTGTTCGGTTAGTAAAGTTTTCAGTTACTATTTCTTCAAATTGATTCTCTGACTCTTTGTTTCTCTAGTCTCATTCTGAGACACCTATAATACAGATGTTAGTGCACTTAATGCTGTCCAAGAGGTCTCTTAGACTGTCCTTGTTCTTTTAACTCTCCTTCCTTTTGTCTGTTCATCTTCAGTGATTTCCTCTAGTCTTTCATCCAGCTAACTGATCTGCTCTTCTGATCTTCTAGTCTGCTAGTTGAGCCACTCCATGAATTTTTCATTTCCATTATTATCTTCTTCAGTTTTTATTGGTTCTTTTTTATATTTTCTAATTCTTTGTTGAACTTCTCACTGAGTTCATCCATTCTTCTCCCATGATCAGTGAGTAGCCTTACGACTATTAGTTTTTACTCTTTATCATGTAGATTGTTTATTTCTTTTTTGTTTAGTTCTTTTTCTGAGGATTTGTCTTTTCCTTTATTTGGAAAGTGTTTCTTTCTCTCTGCTCATATCTATGTATGAGGTATGTATGTTGTATCTTGTCAAATGCTTTCTCTGCATCTATTGACATGGTCATGTGATTTTTATTCTTCATTTTGTTATTCTGGTTTTTATTGGTTCTTTTTTATATTTTTTATATTTTATATACCTGTGAAAAATGTTGTTGTATATCAGCTGCATCTCCAAGTCTTTCAGAGAGGCTCTTATTTAAGTGATACCTTATGAGGTCCAGCAGTGTGCTTCGCTCTCCTCACGAGTTCCAAATGTTGCAGAAGTGTCCCCTGTGTTGGCAGCATGTGTCCTTCCATTGTGTCAGGGTTGCTCTTGTTGCAGGTGCCCAGAAGGCTAGGCTGTCTTTCTGGTCAACTGGTTTTCATACTCAGCTGCCTGTGACTGCTATGGTCCCTTCTGTCACTTTATTGGGTGTGGCAAGCCCCCGCACAGTTGGCTACAAGGTCTTATAGCACATTCCTGTTGCAGTTTTTCTGTTAAAGGATTAGGCCCCAGCATGGCTGGTTGCTAGCCTCAGGGGCTTACAATTGCTGTAGGCCTCTAGCCTACAAGGTTGGACAAAATGTCCACTCTAGCCTCTTTTATTCAACACAGTACTGAAAGTCCTACTCAGAGAAATTAGGGGGGGAAAAGCACCAAAATAAGAAAGAAAGAAGTAAAAATCTCACTATTTGCATATGATGTGATATAGTATATAGAAAACCCTAAAGACTCAACCAAAAAACTGTTAGAATAAACAAAGTCAGTAAAGTTGCAGGATACAAAGTCTCTAGGAATCTAATATAGGTAACTAATACAGCTACTTTCCTGAGGGAGAGGGAAACAGTGAGTTTATTGAGCCATAGTATTTGTAAATACCCAAGTAGATGTGTCAGGAGTGGCAATGGACATATAAGATGATACTTGGAGGGAGGGATTAGAGCTTATTACACATTGATAATGAACTCTTTGGTAGTTCTGTTGAAGTACCATCATTTTTAAAGATGAAATGTGTAAAACAGAATTAAAGGTAAAGGACTTGGGTTTCAGAAGAAATCAGAAGAGTAATGGTCACTGACATGTGAGAACATCATGGCTGAGCAATTTTATAAAAGCTCCCTGAAGACCATTTCAAGGAGGAAGTAGCCAATAGAATGGCACAATTAAAGGTCATCTGTGAAGTACACTGAAGAAAATGTATGATGTTAGCTATTTTGGACCAACTCTGTCATTTGAAGTAATTAAATTATGAAAATTAATGATATAAAATGAAAATTATAAACAGAAATATTACAATCACATGAAATGTTAGTAGATTTTCACATTTACATAATGCTTTAAAATTTATAATGCACTCTTACATTTTTTATCTTACTTATTTACCACAACACTGAGGGACAATATCATCCTCCTTTTATAGCTGAGCACACTCTGTAAGAGGAGGGTTAAATTCTTACTTGAAGTGACACAGCTTCTAAATGATGAAGCTAAGATGTGAACCTAGATATTCAGAATCCAAAGTCATGCTTTTCTATGGAATAGAGGAATATCTTTTTAATTCCTTTTAATAAGCCCTTACTCTCATTAGGTAAAGGCTAATGATTAACAAAAGATGGCAATCCACTTTTATTAATGTTTTAATCAGCATGTTGTACATTCACAGATACCCTTAGTGTGATTGTAAGTTTTGCCATTGTAATTTTCAATTTTAAGATGCCATTAATTTTCATAATTTAATTACTTACAATTATAGAGTTGGTCCCAAAATGGCTAAAGTTAAAAAAAAAAACGTTAATTTATTAAAATACAAATTCGTTCAAATTGTTTTAAGTTTCTTGTATATTCAGCAACATAAACACAGATTCATTCATTGAGCAAAGAATCAAATAAGACTCAGTAAACCAAACTTTGGAAGCTTTGTAATGCAAGTGTTTTGGTCTATGTATGTGCGTGTGCATGTTTTGAGGGTGGGAGGGAGCAGATGTAGGACATGTAGCATGTGATCTATGTTTTGAGTTAGAGCGCTCACAGTCAATTCCCCAGAAGCCTAACTATACCTAATTTTCTTTAGGTTCTAGAAAATTCCCTCCAAGATGAAATAGTTTGGGAGGATCCTTCAAGAACATCATGGGAGCAATGAGGTGTCCAGCTCCAGTGCATATAAACTCTGTTTACATGAGAATCTCCAGAACACACCTTGTACAGGAGAGGGGTGAGGGACTGGATGTTGTACCAAACAGGAAGCGATTAAATTCTGTTACCATCAACTTTTGCTGGAAATATAGATGTCTAGATTCAATATGTCCTACTTTTGTATAAGATGGTCATGTATTTAAATGTCCCTTCAAGAAGTGAATTATTTTTTGAAATAGAATAATTAAAGAGCATGCTTGCTTTGTAGTCTGTCACTACATATTAATTGAAATTACTTCAATGCATTTTGAGCTCTTTGAGCTTTTGAGAATTGTTTTGACCATTATTTTATTGTTTTCCCTATTATTTTCCTTTTGTTTTCAGTGTTAGTGTATAGCTCTGTTCTATTTAACTCAAATCTCTGCTATATCTACTGTCTCCCTCAGCTCCTTTTTTTGGTCATTCTAGATTTGTCTTCTCTACCTTTCCTTTTGTTTCTGAGCCTTTCCCTTTTCCCTTTCCCCCGGGGGCCACTAACGCAGAACTCACAATTTTGACCACTACGTCACCCAGCTGGCCCCCATTTATGTTATTTTTATATAGCCCCTTGTTCCTGCTTTCTTATTGTCACAGGTATAACATTTGGTATAACATTGTCCTATGAGTTGTTCTTATGTACTCTGGCTATCTCTCTGTCTCTGTCTCTCAGTCAATGTGTATCTCTCTCTCAGTCAACGTGTATCTCTCTATTCTCTGGCTTCTATGTATATTTGTTTAAAAATTTGTTCTGTTTAAAAAATAATTAAAAGTGAACAGTCATGATACCACCACTCCTATTAAAAACTAGATCCTTGATAGTACCTCAGACAGCCTCTACCCAACTGCATCCCTTTCTCTCTCCATTGATCCTGACTTCGTTATAAACAGCTTTTGATACTCGTTTCAGTTTTTACTATAATTTTTTACTATAACTGTAGTTTTACTAAGCATATTATTATTTATAAATAACAGTTTGTTTTACCTGTGTTTAAATTTTATGTAGAAGGATAAATTACCTTGTCAGTTGCATCTTTTGCTCAGCATTTTTGTGTGAAGGACGTCATTTCAATTTGTTTAGGTTTAGTTTATTCATGTTTGTTTTTGTCTATTTCTCTGTTGTATCAATAGGCTACAATTTACCAGTTTTACTGTTTATGAGCATTTGGATTGTTTCCATGTCTTGGTAAATACAAATAATGCTGCTATGAGCATTCTTATACATGTCTCTTAGGGCATATGACCAATAACTACTTCAGGGACTAGTAAACCTAGCGATGTAAGTTGCAGGTCTTCATTCCTAGATAAAGGAAAACTATTATCCAAAGTGATTTTACTAATTAATATTTGCAGCAGCAAGAATTAACTGAAGAAAAACATTAATAGCCAGCCTGTATTTCCCTCCCTCCTCTGGACACCCTAAGCAGTATTAGTTTTTACTAGTCCACCTTACAAATATTATGGTGAGATTTGATTGGTAGGCAGATAACAGAAAATTCTAATGTAAGAATGTTTTTAGTAGGAGATAGGTACTTTACTTTCCTAGGCTGAATATGATAAATAAAATGGGAATTTCTGGATATATGGGAAAGAGTTGGCCATAAGATGGAAATTAATCACAGAAGCTCTCTATACTTGTGTGATTAATGGCATACAAAACCCAAGATGCTTCAAACCTAAATGCCTTTCTCTGGGCTAGCTTATCCTGCTTCTTAGCAGTCATCCATTACTCTGAAACAAAATATGTTCCAGTCTGGAAAGACGGATTTTATTTTATTTTTCCAGCTGCATTTGCTGTTCTGGGCCCAAGCTTGCCAAGGTCACATATTGTTGTTTATGTCTGCCTTTTGCCTGTATAGTCAAGTGAAGATAAGTTGTTTTGAAATAAATCAACTGATCTTCAAACTTGACTTCAACAGACAAAACACCCATCAATTTCCTTCCATTTTCCTTTAGCTATTATTGATAACAATCCTGGTCAAATCAAAATCCCATGGACCTCAAAAACAAAGACTGGTAGAATTTAAAGAAACCATGAAAGTTTCATTAAAAATAAAAAATTTTCCTTTTTGTTATTGTAGTAAATCATTAAAACCTTTACATCTAAACTGCACAGTGCTACAGTGGTTTGGGATTTTTTTCTTATCCACATTAGAAGTTTGGGAATAAGCATGAAGGTTGCTTTCTATTATATTCACCTTATAATTTAGTGGGTGCCTAATTATTAGCTTTGTGATCCCTTATAAATTGATTATGAATTATATTAATAAATAATTTGCATATTTACATTTAAAATTAAGTAACTATGAATTCTTGTTTATTTGTATATTTATGTACAAATTTTTGCAGTTGTGAGAAAAATGTCTCAAGTTTTCTATAAGATCTTTAAGTCATTTAGAGATGAGAGCTAAGGTAACAAGGAGGTCTAGCGTGAGTTATCTATTCTCTGTCAAATATATGCAATTATAGAAGAGATACACTAGGTATCCTCTGGCATTCTCTTTGATATTCATTTTCCCAGAGGATTGTCCTCTTTGTATAGCTCAGTGACATGAGTTAATTAACAGTATAGGACATACACTCTCCAGAGACTTCAGCCAGGTAAACAGGTTAGTTTCTCCATCTGTGCGGGCCTAGCCACAGCCCAGTTTCACATCACATTCTCATGTTGTTCTTAAGGGTCTCTGTCATAAAACTAGGTCACTGTGTCGTGGAAATAACAATGAGAGTTCAAAATTACTTTCCTTCATCTTCCCACCACCTAGAGGCAGAATGCAGTTCTCTAGTAGTATGTGAAGATATGTGAAGTCATCATGAGAAAGTGTCTCTGGCTTAAGAAAAATTTCTGGATAATCCAATGCTGGTACAATCAATCTCTGCACTCACTTCACACAACCTGTTTCCTGATTCTACATATTCAAATTCCAATCTCAGTATTATGTTAAAAGCGGTAAGTGGGAAAAGAGGTAGAGAAATAGCTTAGGACACACAGATAAGGTGAATAAAGTTAAGTGGAGTAGAACTCAGTCTCTGTTTTGCTTTAGGAATTGGCAAGTTGGTTCATTTTCATCTGAAATTGTTCTCGAAACAAAAAGCTGAATTGGTTTTCATAGATGTCCATTGGCTTAAGGGACAGACTACAGAATTCACCAAATATTAGAACTAAATTTAATTGTTCATTTTACAGTCCAACATTTCATTCCTAGATGTTTCATTATATTGTATACATTCATTATACTCCAGCCTGTACATATGAAAAATAATTTGAAAAGAGCAAATTAGGTGTAATAAAATATGCCCTTCAGTAATCGAATAATAGTGTATGTAATGTATTATATTATATGCTCCCACTCTTTCCCTTTCTCTATTTATTCTCTGTGAAATTACACAATATTTGTTCGCCATGCTTAAAATTTATCATACAATCTGTAGTTTTTAAATGTTCATTTCCTCCCTTAAAGAGGTACAAAAATATCTTAAACATGTATGCAATCTTCAAAATGCTAGGTTGCAAGTTAGAAGGAGAAAGTTTCATTTTGTGAATATTGTGTCGATGCATTTTTGTTTTGAATTTATTGTTAATGAGAAATGATGATTCTTCAATTGAGTACAAATACTAATTTGAAGAGGAAAAAGGAAGAGAAAGGATTGCCTGATTGCTTGATTGTTTAAATAATTGGTGAATTAGGTAAATGACAATTTTTTATGGGATTACATTGAACTGATGTATAAAGTACACTAATGACCACCCTTCCATCCTTGCACATGCTCATGAATGGATTGTTTTGTATGAATGCTGTTGGAGCCTTGCACACATCCTCTTTACTGGCTGGAGTATCCATCCAAACCACGCTTGTTATGAGTATTGGCTGCTAGGTTCACAGGCATTCCTTTCTGCAGACAATTGCCCTCAGCTGAAAGACAGTCTCATTTCCAGGAGGCCTCTGGAAACTGATGGGGGCAGCCAACAGCCAATGACAAACTCATGGGCTATACCAAAGGCTGCTTTTGCCTCAAGATGGAACTAAATCTGCTGCAATTCATGTTCCAAAGCTGTGCTGCCTAATACAGTAGTAACTAGCCACACGTAGCCATTTAAATTTGTTAATTAAATTTAAATGAGATTTAAAATTCAGTTCTACCACATTTCAAATGCTCATGTAGCAACGTGTGGACAGTGGCTCCTGTGTCAGTGAAGACAGAATATTTCTACCATCACAGTTAGTTCTATTGCAGAGTCCTGCTCCAGCTTCTCACGGCATCAGGCTCATGCTATGTTCCACCTGAGATCACATCCTTGCTTAACAATGTTCTCTGCTCTATTTGCTTCCCTCACTCTCTTTATGCTGAGAACATTCCCTCAATAAACAGTATTTGATGGAATTCCTACTTCAGCCTCTTCTCCCACAGAATCTGAACTAAAACACTGTAATGTTCAGTAGACCTGTCATTTTCAACACGGTGATAGATCCACTTCCCCCTCCTTTATATATCCTCCATTGCCATCAGTGGCCAGTCCTAATAAGTCTGAGTTCAGCTCAGGCCTATGAGACAGAAGCGTTATTAAAGAAGTAGCAATTCAGTCATAACCCCTGGGCTGTGGTAATATATTTTTTTTTTAAAGATTTTATTTTTTCCTTTTTCTCCCCAAAGGCCCCCGGTACATAGTTGTATATTCTTCATTGTGGGTCCTTCTAGTTGTGGCATGTGGGACGCTGCCTCAGTGTGATTTGATGAGCAGTGCCATGTCCGCGCCCAGGATTCGAACCACCGAAACACTGGGCCGCCTGCAGCGGAGCGCGCGAACTTAACCACTCGGCCACGGGGCCAGCCCCCTGTGGTAATTTTAAGAGCACTTTTTCACTATTCATTCAGGAACTGGATATGGCAGAGTTTAACATGAAATATATCAGTGAACGTTGTATAATTTGAAATACGTTAAATACAGACATTATCTTAAGATCTTTTTTCTTTATAATGCATAGTTTGCATACTGGGTATCCATTTTTCTTGAAATATGTATTCTTCCACTAAAATTTTTAGTTATATTGTATGACAATATTGTGCAATTACTGCAATTGTAAGCTACTACTCTACCACCCGATATGTGTGAGTACTAAACATTTAACCTATCTCATTTATGCCTGTTCTCTTGATTTTTATTGGAAAGTTGTGATCTTGTGAGTTGTCATTTCCCATTATATTATTTTGTTGATGATAGCTGTTACATAGAATGCCATCTTTATTTGTCTTGTAGAATCTATTTGCTTTTATTTTAGCTATTTGAAATTTTTTTATACATGTGTCTTTGGTTTTTCAGTTATTTATTTTTTTGTATCCAAAGTAATAATTGATGTGTAATTTTTATAGTAAAACTTTCTTATATTATGCGATATCATCATAGCAACAAAGGAGACTATTTCGTGTTCCTGTACCTAGGATGAGTGATTCTAACATTTCCAGTCATTATTATTTATATAGTTGCTCTAATATGAATCAATCTTACTGCATTAAGTCAATTGACGCTTATCTAAACAGAGATGATGATTCCCAGTCAAATTACACAATTCTTTAAATGTGGTAGGAAAGAAATGAAATGAAATTTCTCATGGAACCATAGTAAAAAATATTCCTTCTCTTGGAAGATTGCTTTTGTGGTGGTGCAAACAGCTTTAGGAGGGATGGGTGCTGAGTAAGAAAGGAAGAAGGGAACAAAGTGACCCAAATCAGCAGAACATCCTCTTGAGAATCAATGGGTTAATACATCTTGCAACTAGGTCTTTCCCATATCCAGTCTTCCAAAAGGGTAATACTTTTCCTGAATTGTAATGAGAAAAATTAAAGTAAGAAGGTAGAATATGACATTAGTATCCTAATTACCTCCCAGTGTGCTCTCCAGTGTGGCACTGGAAGCTATTGTAACAACAGAGACAATCACATTTTTTTTCTGTTTTAGTGGGCATCTTCTTTGCCTGATATTTTATTTTTCAACCTAAAATCATATTCATTTTTATACCTCTCAGATAGGTATCCATTCAACATTCTTTTTAATCAATATATACATTTTATCGTGTAAAGCATCAAATGGTTTGTAAAACTTCCTCTCCCAGGGTATTCTCTTTTATCAACCGCTGTATTGGTCCTCATTGATATGATAATATAAAATACATCATTATTTTATTATAATGGTGCATTGTTTTATTGGTGTTTTCCTTGGATGGGTTAGCAATTTAATTTTTCCCTCCTTGGCTTTTATGCATGCTTCTTTTATTAGATACAATTCAAAAATTAGCCAGCAATTCATTTCAGATGAGTGGCTCTATATTTGTGTATGTGTGCATGAAACCGAACCATGGTTTGTTTTTGACACCTGCTGTTCTGAGCAGGTGTCAGTCAGGGAATGTATCCTGTCCTTGCACATTTAGACTGTCTTCCTCTTTTATAATTATGTCTTTTGTGAATTTTTTTTTTGCATAGATTTTTTGTGTATAGCACTGATCACATCCTTTTAAGAAATGAAGGGAAGTATGAAATATTGTGAAATCCTATATCCTTGTCACGTGAGATGATTCCTCTGAATTTTAATACACTCATTTGATTGACAATAAAGTAATGTGGTGGTTAAGAGTACAAACTTTGATATCAAAGGATCCTGGGTTTGTGTCAAAACATTTAGGAGTTTACTGCCCTTCAGTAGGGTATTTAATCACTTTAATCAACTTCTTCATGTGTATAAAGGAAACGGTAATACATTTCAAAAAATTTTTGAAAGGTTAGTTGAGATTATGCATGTAAATATTTTGGAATATGTCAAATACTCAATAATACCAGCTAGTATTAGTATTAATATTATTAAGTGTAAGTAGCATATCAGTTCAGCCTCCAACCTATGGATACTGTAATTTTTCAAACTTTAAATGCAAAAGAATTTTTATTAATTAGATATTGTTATTTTTTCCAGATATGAACTAATACTCTTCCATACTGTTGTTTGGGATTGAGTGTGGACTTAGGTTAGTTTAACTTATCCTTCTCTTTTTTTTTATTATACGTGCTTTAATATTTCAAAACATATGACTGCTTTTGGTGTTTATTTTCCTTGCAACTAAATTATGGGACAAGGAAGACATTTATGTCAGTGATAGAGGATACTTCCCAGCTTCCTCTCTACCACTTAGTCTTCTTCCATTTGATCTTTACTTGTTTTTCATTCAGATTTTATTAACATTTGTTTTATGCCAGTTTTGTACCAATTTCTTTTACACATGAGTGGGTCTATATGCTAATCTGATTTAGTTTTTTTTTTTTTGGTGAGGAACATTGGCCCTGAGCTAACATCTGTGTGCCAATCTGCCTCCATTTTGTATGTGGGTCACTGCCACAGCATGACCTGATGAGTGGTGTAGGTCTGTGATTTAGATTTTAAAAGTCTTGGAAGAATAAACAATTTACAGTATGCCTAACCATTTGAAAATGATAGATCTGAATTATTCATTTTCTGATTCCACTTTGGTCAGTGTGTGACCGTGCTTACACAATACTAAGTGGCTAGATGAAAATGACAATCAACTAACCTTAGAGGCAGCAATGTATTTGCTTCAGTGGAACAAACTCTACAGATAGATCCTAGAATGATGTATATATAAAATTAACCTAATGTGGATGGATGTCCTTTGATTTTTACCAAACCAAACTATCATTTCCTTTATGCCTTTACTTCTATTACTTTTAGTTTCACAATATTTCTTTGACTTGCCATTGCTTTGGGAATGCATCTGTCTTTATCTCTATGTATTTATCTCTTTAATTATCTTATCATAGGGAGGGATGTAAATCATTACAATTTGTACGTAGATTACACAGTTGGATAACTTTTTAAAGTGTTACTTCTAATTAGAATGTTGATAGGGAATAATCCCACCTCTCTCAGCAAATTGGCACACTCTAGTTGTTGGTGATATGTGAAAACGAAATCACCAGAAGGAAAAGGAAAGTGTTAGCCATTGTTTTAAGAGTTCTGATTCCAACTGAGTATGCATAGCCAATGAATTTTCAGAGTTCTTGTTAAATTAGTATATTAATTTTAGGCATCTTAAGGGCAAAAGTTAAGCATTGTAATTGAATGGTGGCATTTTCTTAATGGGTCTGAATATTTAATTGTTTTACTACCAAACAAAAAGATGAGGGTAGCTCTCACAAATATAATGTATTAGGTAGAGAAGAGAGGCAAAACTCCCAAAATTGTGTATATGTAGCACTATTAGTGATATTCTGAATGTAATTTAATCCTTTGTATAAATACATTCTAGGCCATAATTTGATTGATCTGAATGCATTTTAGAGATTATCTTTTACTATATTCTATTACATGTGAGGTACCTGCAAATCCAGTTGTGTAGAATTATAAGACATGCATTTAAGATAACCTCTCTCCCTCTGTCCACATTCCTTTCTTATTCTTTCTGATCTCTGTCCCCATTTTCCCTTTTTCCCATTCTCTAAATTGTACATATATACTTACTGAACTTTAAATTCTATTAAAAGCAATCTGAAACAGACCTTTTATACTTACGACTGATGCAAACACAAGGCCCATCATTTGATTTTTTTTATATTAAATATCAATGATAATATTTTTTGCAATATGTGAAACTAAATTAGTATAAAATATGTCAACCGAAGAGTACATCATTTACTCAAAGAGTTGCGTTTAAAATCCTTTGGTCATGTCTTTTAAACATTATAGATTCTGCCCCCTTTCCATTTTGGGGGAGGCATCTTTTAAAAATTGCTAAATGCTTGGTCTCGACAGGAACCATGTGCAGACAAAGGATGGAACAGAAAAATGGAAGTTCTCTCACTGGGTTTCTCCTACTAGGTTTCTCTGACAGGCCTCAACTGGAGCTAGTCCTCTTTGTGGTTCTTTTGATCTTCTATATCTTCACTTTGCTGGG